>NW_015539852.1:1285201-1317892 GCF_001515605.1 Sinocyclocheilus anshuiensis
TTGACATTTTAAATTTAAATTGTACTTTTTTGCATATTTTCATAGCCATGTACTTGCTTAAGTTATATATTTTAATTTAAAATTCAAATGAAATTGTAAAAATTTAATTATTATAAAATTTTATTTATTTTACACTACTAGTCAAAAGTTTGGAATCATTCAAATAATGCTTTTGACAGAAGTGATAAAAAAAACTAATATTACTTATTTTCAATGTTGAAAACAGTTTTTGCTGTTTAATATTTTTGTGGAAACATGATACTTTTTTCAGAATTATTTTATGTATAGAACGTTCAAAATAACAAAATTTATTTGAAATATACAAATATTTGAAACATTAATCCCTTTGATGTCACTTTTGATCAGTTTAATGCATCCTTTCTGAATGTGTATATATAAATATAATTTCTTTGAAATTTTAAATTTAAATTTTACTTTTCCTTATAATATTAAAAATGTTGACTATAGAAAATGTAAATGTATTGTCCTATTGAATTAAATACACAGTATATTTTACCCTATATGTTACGATAACTTACAGTTAAACAGTTGCCTGTTTTTTCCTGAAGAAATTTTTCTTTTTTTTTCTGTTAAAATTGCTAACATTTTTTTATAGTGCTTTAGCCATGCTATTTATTATTTTTGCTTCCCTCTGGATTTTTCTTTCTTTCATTCTTTCTTTTCTGTGTAAAGTCAGGCTGTCAGCTCACACAGCCTTGCAGACAAACTACAGGACCAACAAACTGACTCAGTCACTGCGGCTGATACTGTGCACTGCTACTGCTGTTCCAAACCATTAGCAGAGTGGCTGCACTCGCAGACTTCCCTGAATGACTTCCTGTGAATGCCCCCCGGGCTCCTTTACCCGAGCAATTAGCCCTCAATCTGATTGAGGGCAGTCTCCATCTCAGCCGGAATCACTGTGCTACACCATATTTAAATCAATATCAGTTTCTCTCCCACCAATTACAACTTTTTTTCTCATTACTGTTGATTCAAATGAAACAATCACTAATCGGGCCGTTTGGCAGTGGAGCTATTTTCTGCTCACAGGTTATTATGAGCCATGTTAAATTACTACTGTAAGTTTATGGTGCGCACAAGCTTTCCCTTACATTCCTCCATTTAATAACGGGGAATATCGATATTAAATGGAGGAATGTAAGGGAAAGCTTGTGCGATATTTTTAGCATAATGATGAGGCATATATTACTATGACTGATATAGATCATAACTGTCATTGTCTTCTCTTCCATGCTATAGGCACACCAGAGAAAATGTTCAACTGGGGAATTGCAAAAAGTCATGCAAAGGCTTTGGAAATGGAGCGTAACTACGGTAGGAAGGCATCTGTGAGAGATTATGACACAGGAATATCACTTTTGTTTATGGCCACACCCCTCCCCTTGCTTTTAAAGGGACAGTTCACTCAAAATGGAAGGTTCTGTCATCATTCATCCTCAAGATAGATATTTTGCAGAATTTCTATACTGCTCTTTGTGTGCTATAATCTAAACTGAAGTATCAATCATAATTTATTTATTTTCTTTATATATTTTTTTACCATCGTCTATTTTTATAGATGTTGGTAATACTTTTAGCTAACATATTTTTCAGGCAAGCGCAACCTCTCTTAACCTGCCATGAAGAGTGTTCAGAGAGCAGAGGAGACATTAGGAGTCACACTGACATGGTGTTTCCCAGCTCAGAAATGGCCCGTGTGTCTCTGTGTCCTCCCTCACATCACAGAAAATGAGATTTCAGAAACAGAACCAAGCACTCTATTTCCAAACGGCTCCCAGGCAGGCTTATATAAAGACATGAACGAGTGCAGGGATTTTATTAAACCAATGATATTTCAGTCCAATCGGAGAAGTTGCCCATGATTACAGTTTCTTGCACCGCTGCATTAAATAGAGTGTGAAATTAAGATGTAATTAATTAGTCAAGCATGTGAATAATGACTAACCTCTCTGCTATCTATCCATCCATCCTCATTCTATCATTCTGTCTATCTATCTATCTATCTACCTATCTATCTATCTATCTATCTATCTATCTATCGTTCTATCGTTCTATTGTTCTATCTATCTATCGTTCTATCTATTGTTCTATCATTTTATCTATCTGTCTGTCTGTCTATCTGTCTATTGTTCTATCTATCTGTCTATCCGTCCGTCCGTTCGTTCCTCCACATCTATCTGTCACTATCATTCTATCATTCTATCTATCTATCTATCTATCTATCTGTCCGTCCGTCCGTCCGTTTTTTTAGTTACAAATTACAATTATATGAATTTCTTTGAATTTCAATTAATGTTAGTTCTACTTCCTTACATTTATTAGAATTGGACCGCAGCCACACATTTATTGTTCTGACGTGCGTATCCTCTCCATGTGAATGTTATAGCATTAATCCAGTGTCCTTGAAGCCCCTTGCATTTGCCTGCATTGACACTGCGCTCATGCTATTGCCACAGCCTCTAGGAAATGCAAATATATGTAGCTCTGAGGCTAATCATTATTTCTATCCACACTTGCTGAGCTGTATCTCCTTCTATCAATCACTGCTCCCATCTCTCTCACCTCTACCATGCCTGTTCCTTATGCACCCTCATTTCAAATCCATCTCTTTGGTGAATAGCTGCCTGAATGTGTCCTTGCCATACATCGCTATACATGGTGTCCCCCAGGGTAGACCCCATTGTTAGGCATGACTCTCATTCCATGGCAGGGGACGTCAAGGGCATCCTGGTCTATCTCATGGCCTGCTCCAACCACCTTCCCCCTGGTGATTATTATTGCCCATCCCCTGGGCAGTAATCCCACACAGACTAATTAAGCAGGGTCAAAACTATTACAGAACGTAGTATGGGACCCTCCTTGTCACTGCTGTAGGTGACCATGAGCACCTCATTGCGCAGGTAGCGTCTAGCGTGCTAGTAAGCATTTCAGATATAAAGTTACCAAATGTATAATCTTTTATATAGCTCTGCTTGTTCCTGTATATTTAATTATTTATTTATATCTTATGAGGTGCTTTATCTTTAATTCTCTCTATAGCATTGATATTCACTGCTTCTCATGTTGCCGTCTCAAATAGAAATGGAATCACATTACATGGTATAGAATTCATCACTTTAGTTTCAGCAGGGCTCTTGTGCGACCTCAAACTTCAGGCAAGCTTTGGTAATCTCCAAAACAAAATATATCCATCATTAAAGGGGTCATATGACGAAGCTAAAAATATCATTATTTTGTGTATTTGGAGTAATGCAATGTGTTTACGCGGTTTAAGGTTCAAAAACACGTTATTTTCCACATACTGTACATTATTGTTCCTCCTCTCTGCCCCACCTTTCTGAAACGCATCAATTTTTACAAAGCTCATTGTTCTGAAAAGTGCGGTGTGCTCTGATTGGCCAGCTATCCAGTGCATTGTGATTGGCTGAATAAATCAAACGTGTGATGGAAATGTTACACCCCTTACCTTACTTATATTTGGAAACTCACAGCATCTCCATGACATGGTGGCGGCAACAATACTACAGCGAGTATAAATGTTACGCCTTCTTTCTTTGCGTAACATTTGGGTGGTGTTATGCAAATCTTCCAACACAGTGACATAGACATGTGGGGGCGTGTTTAAATGAGGCGTTTTAGGAAGGCATAGACGAGTCTTACCTTTTTTAAAGAATATCTCTTTGGGTTTGAGACTTTAGTCTTTGCCGCGGTTTAAGGTTCAAAAACACGTTATTTTCCACATACTGTACATTATTGTTCCTCCTCTCTGCCCCACCTTTCTGAAACGCATCAATTTTTACAAAGCTCATTGTTCTGAAAAGTGCGGTGTGCTCTGATTGGCCAGCTATCCAGTGCATTGTGATTGGCTGAATAAATCAAACGTGTGATGGAAATGTTACACCCCTTACCTTACTTATATTTGGAAACTCACAGCATCTCCATGACATGGTGGCGGCAACAATACTACAGCGAGTATAAATGTTACGCCTTCTTTCTTTGCGTAACATTTGGGTGGTGTTATGCAAATCTTCCAACACAGTGACATAGACATGTGGGGGCGTGTTTAAATGAGGCGTTTTAAGAAGGCATAGACGAGTCTTACCTTTTTTAAAGAATATCTCTTTGGGTTTGAGACTTTAGTTTTTTCCACATTTTATGGATCTTATATATGCACGAACAGCTTGTGGCACTCCAAAGACAAAAGAAAACTTGAAATCATATCATATAACCCCTTTAAGCAGAAATAGATTCAAAGAAGCATGTAAAAATCTCAGAGTACTCAGAACCTCTAAACTGGCCCTCAGTCGAAGCACTTACGAACATGTTCGTTCAATGTAGTAATGAGAAGAAATGCAGTCATGAGAAACCAAGACCATTTCTACAAAGTTAGGTTTCAATTAATTCCAACAAATCCAACTCTGGCAGGCATAGCAGAATCACTAGCTGGAAATGTGCATTTGAGGATTTGTCTGTTTCAAAATGCTGGCTATTGCAGGGGACTTCACTTCATTTAGACAGAAAAAAAAACTATGAGCCTTTGCCTCATTTGCATAATTTCTTAATTTTATATATATTCACCCTTCTTAAACTCTTCTCGGCTGAAGTGTTCACCAGTCCAGGTAGGGTTTGGCTAATTCATTATGCGGACAAAAAGCCTGTTTTCCATTGACAGCCTTTCAAACGTAGCTGTATATTCTGACTGGTGCTGACTGCAAACTGCCATTGAGATTAATAGGAATGCTGCTAACAGATAGTTTTCAACAAGTATTGCAGACCTCTTTGGGCCAGACAGGAGGGGAGAGTTCTTCGGAGAAGGTGAAAATCTTGCCAAGATTAAACGGAAATTTAACCCCTTTTGCCCTGCAGACATTGGACCAGACCCAAACAGTTTTCAGAGGACTTACATTTGCTCATTTTCTATCCCATCAACAGGACACCTCCTGAAAAATTCACAGACTAATTGATGCTACATCCAGTTAACTCAGTGGACCTGACTTGCAGATTGTTCGTTAGGTTCAGTCTTCTGCTTTTGGTGACATTGGATGAAATCTTTAGTGGTTTGTTCCCCCTTCCTTCTTTTTCTTCTGTCTTTCTCCCTCCCCTTTTTTATTTTAAATAATGAATGTCCTGTGTAAGAGAATCTGAGCTTGGGAAAGACTGAGATCATTGAAAAGGATCCTGAGCATTGTGGGTTAAGTTTCCGTGCAGTTTTAAGCACTGGTCAGGTCGGCAGACGAAAAGTAACAATTTTTGGAGAGAGAAAGCATTTTTATAGACGTCATCCTACTCTGTAATATTGTGCTGAAATATTCAGAGCCTCATGTACAATATGCTCACCAAAGCTGCATTTATTTGATCAAAAATACAGTAAAAACAATTAAAATTTAAAATTACAATTTAAAATCTAAAAAATTCCATTTGAATATATTGTAATGTATTCCTGTGACGAAAAGTTGAATTTTCAGCAGCTGTTACTCAGTGTCTTTTTTAATGCATCTTTGCTCAATAAAAATATTATGTATTTTTTACATATTACTGACCCCAAACTTTTAAAATGTAGTGTATATGCATTATATTATACACTGTATGTACCTATGCCTATCTGTCATTTCTCTCTTCCTCCCTCACAGACAGTGTGATGGCACCACAGCGGGTTTTATTGCCCTGTTTAAAAACTGTTCTGTCAGGAAGTTACAGAGTTATTTAGTACTTTGTAATGATGGACAGAGCAGTGCCTTCAGCAATAGCAAACTTTTTTTTATAAATGCCCAGAGATGATTATAAAAAACCAGGAGCATTCTCCTAGCTTCCTGAAATTGATCACGGGATGGGCGGCTTCTGTGTAAGCACCTCTCTTTTCCACTTCCTCTCACCTGTCCCTGACCCTCTTCACAGTGCAGCGTGAACACTGAAAACGCATTAAACAAACCCAGTGTTTTATCACAGGCTGACCTATGGTGACACTCAGGCTCTCCCACACCTAAGGGGAGATTGATGTGACCACCAACATAAAGCCTTTGAAGTTGTGACCTTTCAAAGTCCTATCTCTGATTTTTCCTCTTTCTTTGGTTTTTATTAGCAGTGGGATGTGAGAAAGCGTTTGGACCCTCCATTCTACACCTGAACAGTGCTGCAGTCGCTGTTGGTAACTGCTGAAAGATCACAAGTGAGTCCAACAGGTGGTCACTTATAACCAACCAAAGTAAGTAAGAAGTAAATGTATATTCTAAATACTCCTAAGTGTATTGTATTCCATTTTGAACATGTAGAATCATGATGTGTGTTTGTAAGTAAGGTATAATGTTCAGTCAGACAGTCATTATCACAAAATAAACTCCAACAGGGTCTGGTATCGTCCCAAAGGGATCTATTTTGTTGTTTGAGTGTACATTATATGGATTATTCCATGGCCACTTATCAAATAATAAATGCACATGAATTATTGATTTAAGCTGAAATCACACTATTGTTTGAGAGGAAAGAGGCTGAGGGTTAATACAAAGTCAGAAGATTATACAAATACATATATTTGTGCAAAACAATACAGAGGTTATTATTCAAACATGTCTGACTGCTGAAACCAATCAGAGTCATGTATTTCTGAGAACTGTGTAATAAATTGTAATAGGTTCTTGGTATTTAAATTTAAGATATGTATTGTTAACTATCAGGGGGAAAAAATTTGGGGGGAAAAAATCAAGATAATAGAGTTTTTTTATTCATACAACACTACATAAAGGAGTTAAAGTATATAGAGTATAAACAACTGTTTTCATAAACCTTGTTTCTTTATATTTGTTGGTTTGTTTTGTGAATACCAATGAAGGGATTAATATGAGACCAGAAGAAAGAAAAGAAGAAAATGAGCTTTTGAAATGAAGGATCTCATTAAAAGCCCCCCATCTTTCTCTCTCTGTTTACTATTTTCTCTCCAGTTTTTCGGATAGCCTCATGACAGCAGCTGGATATTATGTGGTTTCTGACCATCCATATGTGTCTTTGTTTACACCCTTTAATATCTGTAGGCGAATCTACTCTTCTCACCATATGTGTTGTTCTCATTTCTGTCCACTATACATTATGGCTCTCTGCTGTGACGTCAAAATGGACCATCTTTACATTCGATATTGGTAATTATGTTGAGAGTGGAGGTGAATGCACCATAACCATATCAGCAATGGATTAGGAAAAGCTCTCCAGTTCTGCCCTTTGAGACCCAGAGCGGTGGATTCAAGTTATTTTCCATTTACAGAGTTTACTTCATGCTCCACTACCAGAACAGTAATCAGAACAAAAAGGACTGCCTTCAGTGTCTTTGGTTGTGATGTACAGCAGTAACACATTTGAAATAACTATTGGGTAATGATACTGCAGCATCCCACCTGATGGGAAAGCAGCATTTATTTGCTCAGACAGAATTTAATTCAATCATACGGTAGTGCTTATAGTCCTGGTCTGTGTAGTGTGATTAGTGAAATGGGAGATCAAATGGTACTTTCTCTTTTTCTTAGTCTGCTGCATGGTCAATGAAAAATATTCTTTATGTTTTAACCTACTATACATATCAAATAAAATGTAAAATTGCTATAAAGAGCAGTAAATGGGTCTTTTGAGTAACTTTTTGCATATTTAAATGGGATGGTAGCAGACTTTTGTTCTTTTTTTATGAGCAAAGATATAATTGCTAGATTTGCATTTTGTAACAGGTCAGAACAGGTTTCATTGAACAATGTTATCAACCAGCAATCAGAGTGAGAACCATTGAAATAAAATTTTGTTCTATGAATTTCTTCTGGAAAGAAATATGGGTCTCTGTACAATCAAGAATTAGTCATTTAGTTTCAAATTAATAAATTTTTGAAATGTGCAATGTTTGTACTGTGATTTTTAAATGCACATTTTTCAAAGTGCATATTTTAATACATGTATTACTCATGTGCATATTTCTAGCTGCATATATTTTATGACAGCATGTCCTCATCCACTTTCAATATATATAATGACCAAGATATTCTTCAGAAAGTCACACTGTGGATTCTACTGAGGAAATAAGTTGTGTGCAGTTTGTTTTGGCATGAGGGTGAGTAAATAATGACAATCTTTTCTGGATGAACTGTTCCTTTAACAAGTGTGTATGTGGGTGTGTGTGAGATTAAAAGCAAAGGAGGCGAGAACGGCCCATGATGAAAAGAGCATAGGGAGGCTGACCTGTATTTGATTAGGAAGAATGCCGAGAGCTTGCTGCTGAGTTCTGTACCCTAGAGGTGTATGTGTCTTTCTGTGTCTGTATCAGCATATTAATCTGCCCGCTACACTCCAGAGTGAACCTCAAATACAAGACATTATCATTTATTGTCATCCTAAACACGTTTCACAACACAGCTATATTACATCAGCTAATCATAGCTGAGATGTTTCAAAATGTTTACTAAGTATCCCTTTATGCTCACACGAGGCTTTTTTTAATTCAGCACTAGTAGCATTTTAATCAGAAAATGGTCTACATTTCTTTCCCCGAATAAATATTTTTGCTTAATGAGAGAATCACCCAATTAGCAATTCTGGAATTGGTACCAATCTCTGAACCTTATGTACCAAAGGTTTTAAAGATATAATGACTTGATAACATGCTTCATTTGTGTTCAAGTTGTTTAATGTTTACTTCTGCTTCAGATTTTTTTTTTCTACCCAGAAGAGAACAATGTTACTAGAATGGATACCAGTAAAAAGTGCTTGCCTTTTATGTTGTACAAAATAGAGGAATACAACTTCAGTAATGTCTTTCTCCTTGGTTTTGATTAGGTATCTGGAACCTCAAACTTACAAAAAATAGCAAAGTCAGCAGAGCATGAGGGTTAAAGATCTTGGTTTATGTTCATATTTTTTGTCGTAGGTGTATTTTGAAATATGTATCATTTCAAAATGTTTACTAAGTATCCCTTTATGCTCACACAAGAGGCATTTTTTAATTCAGCACTAGTAGCATTTTAATCAGAAAATGGTCTACATTTCTTTCCCCGAATAAATATTTTTGCTTAATGAGAGAATCACCCAATTAGCAATTCTGGAATTGGTACCAATCTCTGAACCTTATGTACCAAAGGTTTTAAAGATATAATGACTTGATAACATGCTTCATTTGTGTTCAAGTTGTTTAATGTTTACTTCTGCTTCAGATTTTTTTTTTCTACCCAGAAGAGAACAATGTTACTAGAATGGATACCAGTAAAAAGTGCTTGCCTTTTATGTTGTACAAAATAGAGGAATACAACTTCAGTAATGTCTTTCTCCTTGGTTTTGATTAGGTATCTGGAACCTCAAACTTACAAAAAATAGCAAAGTCAGCAGAGCATGAGGGTTAAAGATCTTGGTTTATGTTCATATTTTTTGTCGTAGGTGTATTTTGAAATATGTATCACAGGATGCATTTCAGCAGAGTCCATTACGTTTCTAGTCAGAGGCAGCTGCTCCATATTCAGCAGGCAAGACTGGAGGCACTGATCCTTTCTCTCTTTATGATTAGACCGGCCATTCCTCTTCCATCCTATTTGATCACTGAGGACTGTACTGTACACTGCTGTCACAAGAGAACATGACTCAGGCCTAGCCAACAGCACATGTTTTTTTAAATGAGGTCTGAAGCTTTGTCATGTACTTTAGAGGTCATTCATTAACCTTGCTCTGTTTGTCTTGAACTTGTCTCCTTAGGCTATGGCAGTCCTGTGGCATTCAGAATGGACTGTATGTACCAGCGACAAAGGAACTTATATGCGTGTTCACTGTTTCCTCAGTACCTGGTGTTCCAACCCTATTTCTTCCATGGAAAACAAAGGTCCAAAGCGCTTGTTTTGTTATAATAGGGTCTAAATCAGTTTGGTGCATAAATAAATAAATAAATAAATAAATACTCAAAGTCTTCTGAAAGGTACTAATTTTCAGACATTTTTGCAATGTTGTTTTAGTATTTTTTTAGCTTTTATAATTCTACTTATATGTTATCATAGTACTTACAGTATATAGTACTTATAAGATTTTTATATTTTCATATTCACATTTTAATTTGTTTGTAATTTTCATTAGATTTTCTTTTTAATTTGTTTAGCTCATTTAATTTTATTTCAGTTAGATGCCAAAGCAACATTTCTCTTTTTCATTTAAGTTTTATTTTATTTGTATTTTTTTATTTCAGTTAATAAAAACAATTTTAAGTTTTATTTTTATTTAGCAATAATGACACTGTGCTTAAAACAGACCTTTAAGCTGTATTCACTGAAAATATTCTTAAGAATCTTGGCAGAATATTTTTATTTCTGTAATTTTTATATTATCTTTTCCATGCAATGAATTTTTTTTTTAAAGTTTAATAGTTTTACTGTCACTGTTTACATCAAACATTCTGGTAAACTTTTTTTTTTTTTTTTTTTTCCATGGAAGTACAAATCATAGGTTTGGAATGGCATGAGAGTGAGTTAACAATGATAAAATGTCATTTTCGGATGAAGAAACGCTTTAAATATCATTAATCAAAATCATACAAAAACAACTTAAAGCAAAACATAAATCAACTTACTTACTCTGGCAGAACCAGCATTGCTCCTCGTGTTTGATGCTGTGGTGTGCTAATATACTGTCAATATTCCTGCAGTATGCAGTGTATCGGCAAAGAAATGAGAAAGAGCTCTATTAACTCAGCTAGCTAGCAAATACTTCCTGACAAGAATATTGAATTCTGTTGCAGTGTAATTTCCATGGAAGTACAAATCATAGGTTTGGAATGGCATGAGAGTGAGTTAACAATGATAAAATGTCATTTTCGGATGAAGAAACGCTTTAAATATCATTAATCAAAATCATACAAAAACAACTTAAAGCAAAACATAAATCAACTTACTTACTCTGGCAGAACCAGCATTGCTCCTCGTGTTTGATGCTGTGGTGTGCTAATATACTGTCAATATTCCTGCAGTATGCAGTGTATCGGCAAAGAAATGAGAAAGAGCTCTATTAACTCAGCTAGCTAGCAAATACTTCCTGACAAGAATATTGAATTCTGTTGCAGTGTAATGATTAATTGGGCCAGGCAATGTAGCAGCCCAGCATGTGTTTGCTTATCAGAGTTAGTTCTCCCCTGAAATTAAAATAGATCATTCCTGCTGGGTTTTAATTATTGAAAACTTATTTTTTCCCTCCTTTTACTTGCCCTTAGGCATGGAGAGGTGTGGAGGAGAGAGGCTGACTGATTCAGTCTATTGGGGGTTTTGTTATGATGCGTGTCAATGGCTGCCTGGTGTGTAGAAGGAACTTAATTTTAAAGATGGGATACATTGTAATGAGTTAATGATTCTTTGCAGTAATGCAAATTCAATTTGGATGGCTGTGTGTGTGCTGTAGAGAGGCCGGATATAGCTGACATATCTTTCCCAAGATTGCGTGGTCCCTAAATCCACAGGCACCAATATAGCCACTGGGTGAGTGAGTTGCAACACAAAAATATGAGACTTCATGTACTGTGTATTTAGCTGGAAGCGGTTGTCTCCATGACTGCGCTCACATCCTGTCTTGGTCTATTCTTCATTCTTTGCTAGCATGTCGACAGGTCGGTATTTGGGAAATGTTGTGGGGCTCTGATTGGTTTCCTCCTGTCTTCAAAGTCAACATGAAATCAATATTTACACTACTTTACTTAACATATTTTCCTTGGCTCATCGTGCACAATTTATATGAAAAAAGGTTGATATTTGTAATTTTTTATTCAAAACAGATGAACATGAATCTGTTGTTGTATTGGGGCAGTTCAGAAATGATATGTCCTGTGAGTTGCGCTTAAAGTTTAATACTCTATTGCATTTGGAAAATAATGTACCACCTAAACTCTACCTTAAACCTATAGAGTTAACAAAGCAAATGTGCGATAAATACATATTTTCTGAAGCAACCATGCCATTTTTGCCTGCTTACAAGCTTTTGTGCACTTTTATCGTGATTTGTGTTTCACAGGACTCATACACGAGAACTCTTTATCATAAGTTCAATGCTGTACCAGGTGAGCTAATGAGCAAGTTTGCTATATCGGAAAAGCCATACATATGGATCTGATTATGTGAAACAACCACTAAAATATATTAGTTTACAAATCAGACACTATGGTAAGAATGTTTTATGATCATAACATAGTATTATTGCGCAAGGAACCGCACAAAACATTGTATTAACTGTTCATTAGCTGTTCACCTGCCCTTGAGATCATAATTATGTTCATTTCAGCTGGAAATTGCAGTGAAATGTTTGTAACAGGTAAGTTTTTGCAGTTTTGCGAAACTAAAGGCACATTTTTTCAGTTGGTCTGGTCTTTTGGTTAATGTTAACCAATATCTAAATATTTAGCCATTGTGGTTTTGTAGAAATTTCATGTAGAGGTCACTGCTACTAGAAAATCACAATCGATGTGAAAAAGAAACATTGGGATCTTAAGGGTGAACCTGACCTTCAGGCTAAAAACAATATATTTTAAAGTGGGTTCTGGTGGTGTTTCAAGAGAGGAGAATTCCTCAGCGCCCAATTTTCATTCAATTTCTGATGAATAAAATCAGATCCCAATCCATATATGTTCCTCACCCTGTTTCACTTGTAAATGTATCACATTACAGATGCTAAATTGGTTGGAAAAGCAGTTTTATGTTGACTTTAACAGGAGTTGAGACGTTGAAATCTTTCATTCTATAGAAAGAAAGAAACAGACAGACAGACAGAAAGAAAAGTTTTTTCCAGTGTTCTGATTTGATTCATGATGGAACGGGAAATGGAGCCACAGTGTCTGTAAACTGATCAGAGATCAGGGAAGTGAGATGATCGGGTTGAGCTCTCAAGTTCCTATCCAGGTGTGTCATTACAGGTAACCTGAGCAGCAGGGTAAGGGCTGCTGATGTAAATAGACTCAATTAATGTGGAAATAAAACACTGCAGGCACAGCAGAGACCACAGAAAGTCCCTCACTGTGAGACGGACGGTCCCCTGTTAGTTTCACTGCTGGCTGTAGTTATGGCAATGTCATGTGTCCTTGTCAACTATATCATTTGATGTTGTCGACAAGAAGTGGACGCTTCTAGAGTTGCATGCGAGAGTTAATTGATAGGCAGATTGATTCATTCTATAGAACATGAGGTTTGTTCGAAATGCTGACGGGGCACTTTTGGTACAGGAAAGGCTCAAATGTGCTTCACCCTGCGCAGATGATGAAGACCATGCTATTTTTGGCCCTTCTGTATGGGGATATCCGGTCTGCAGTTTGCTCTCTCACAAGCACACACACATGCACTAGCCGCACACAGAGAGGTGGTGTGACTGAGGGAGTTCTACGTTCCTAGCAGTTCTCAAATTCCAATTTAAGCTCAAAGGGAGGTTTGATGTCTGCATAAAGGGATAGGTCCACTCATCCCGTCCTCCAGCATTAATGTTTAATACGGAACACCATGGAAGGCTTCAGAATGCGTATCTCTCTCTTCAAAAATCTCCAGCGCTACTACTGCCCCAAATTCCAGATGACTGACATCTGCCGTCCCCCAGGAGAAATCTCATTTAACCTGCTTCCCTTGGCTGCCATCAGGATTTGATTACAAATTTGAATGTTATGTAAATCATCCTGGATTAGGATTGCTGTCCGAATGACAAAACAGAGCCCGGTTATGTCCAAACCAGCATTTCCTGCTCCATCATACCTAGTCACAGTGCTCTACACACAACGAAAATCACGTCTTTGGTTATACTGACTCAATTGGTTGGGGAGGGAATTAATCAAACACCTGTTATTGGGACTGAGAAAGTCTCACAGCTCTATAGCTCATTCTTCACCATCTTCTTTCTTTTTCTTGGCAGGCCACCGATCTGCAGTAGTCTAGCTATTCACACATCTGCTTGAGGAGCAGTTAGGTTGATCTGAACATTCACTGGATCAAACAGATGTCAGTGGGACACACCACTGCCCATCAGCTGCTAAAGCTGTTCCCCATCCCGTCCCCCAGCACGATTCTCTCATCAGTCTGACCGCATCTCGCTGTCCCTGAGGATTACAGTTTAATCCTCCAACTGATTTCTGTCCTTTTTCGCCTCAGTCTCACTCTCAAACAGTCTCTTTCTCTCTGAAATGTTGTAGGTCAATTGCTTCAACCACTGCATCCTTGATGAAGCCACCTTTTTGTGTGTATGAAGAGGGACAACACCACAAAAGGGTGTCATCTGGGAAACATCCAGGAACATTGTCCCATGCCTTTTAACAAGAGGAGTCCACTAAGGCATGATGGGTCTTCGGGACTGTGGATTCAAGTAATAGCCCCGAAACCACATATAGAATAGAGTTGGGGAGACTAATTGATAAAATCAATAACATCTGTAATGAAAATCAAGCGCAAGCGTTAGTTCTGACAGATCACGTTAGTCAAGCTCGCATCAGCTGACTCTCAGCTGATCCCCATCTACCTATAGGAATACGACACCTATCTAAGCATTCATATATAAGGTCCCTCAGTATTATCAGCAGTTTTCGCATTGCTCAATAGCTAATAACCCTCCTCCATCCCCAACTCCTCCTCTGTCAGTCAGGATTCTGAGTGAAAATTGTGAAAATCCTACCTTTTTTTTTTACAGTAGCTATACAGAGTAATAAAATGCACTGAAACTCAGTACAGCTTTATTATGTGGGCAAATAGGTAAATGTGTATAATTGAAGGGGTACAAATAAAATGAGGCCGTGAGGGGGGGGTGGCATGACATATTTGTAAGCTTTGGACTCCATAATAGTGCTGCCAGGTGAACAGCATGTATGCAAATACTGAATCAAACTAATTGGACTGTCCCAATGTGTTTGCACTGTGTGCAATGCATAAATATGGCATTATGAAGTCTACAGTTTGTGCAGCAAACACAGATACTAGACGCACTTACCTGTAGATTTATGAATTGTCGTAATGGAACTATTGCGGGAGAAACATCGTGGGGTACGAGACAAATTTCCTGTTGGGAATGCAGACGGTTTTGCTTTATGCTCTTCATATTCAGTTAATAAATTCTTGAAAACGCCATCGTGACCACAAAAAGGGTTCAAATGGAAATTCAAGTGTCCATTGCGAGTCTAATAATTCATCACGCCTCAGTCGCGTTGACGCACAATGACGTGCACATCTCAAACTCGTTTAAAACAGGAGCAGGTAATAAAATAATCTGCTGTTTATAAGGTTTATTGCCGAGGTGCGAACGGTACGTGACCAGGATTCGCATGCAGAGAATCCCTACGATGATTTAGACTTCGCTTTAAACTTGCAGCGCCTCTCTCAAGACGCGAGAGGGGCGCGCAACCGACCGGCGTTCACTCACACACATTCTCTCGGATCTATGCAGTGATAGTGACTCTGAGCGCGCGGGACAGTGATGATGTGTCAGCGGAGAATATTCGCCTTCTGATCATTTTACCGCTCCTGACGTAGGCATTCCAGCAAGAACCGTTAATGAAATACTAAAGTGAGTTCGTTTAACCGGTTATGGAGCATTGTGGAGAGAAAATGTCTCTGCTGAAGAAAGTGAGGACCGGAGTCGTGTCGAGGGGTGAGTTGGGAGTTTCTACTTTGATGCTCTTGTAGATTTCATTTAATAACTTATATAATCATTAACGTGTGTATTGTTATGTTTATTGTGTGTTTATCAACTTTTAGACTGTCAGTTTCGTGTAGTTTTATTTGATGACTGTTCTTTCGTGGATTGACTGTACACAGTCTAATAAATGTATTTAGAGTAGCCTAATGTTATTTGAACAGTTTTGTATAGCCTAACCTATATTGTATATAATTTGAACCTATTAGTTAAATTCAGCGATATTCGAACCTATCCTTATTATATTTTACAGTTTTATATTATGGTCTGCGAATGAGCCAGCTATTTTAATAAATGTTTAAGAAGTACATATTTGTGATACATGACAGTGATGGGATAGGGATAAGGAATGTAATGATTCATCTTGTCGATTCTGATTCTTCTTAAACGATTCCGATTCCTTAACAGATCCACGAACTTTTTAGCAGCGGCATAAATACAATCCTATAAAATTGTTCCTTCATGTAGGCTATTGAGTAAAAATACTTGCATGACTAATTGATATTCAGTAAGGGAGTTCGATAAATTAAGTAACTGCCCTGACTGAAGGGTTTCTGACTCACCAAAATGAACTGGCTCAAATGAACAGGAATAATATACTGTATAATATACTGATATATTTGTGATTTAAAAGTTGCTTGCAAAAAGATTTTTCGGAATAAACATTTTTAAATGGTTGTCAATGCTCTAAGCAATCAGATGACAGACATGAACATTGTGGAAATGTGTTGTTGTTGTTTTTTGGAACCCCCTTTGAGTTAAAGTTACAATACAATGATCTTTTAAATTTACTAAAGTCGATAAATTACTGAGACATGCAATGGATTTTAACTAAGCATTTTAAAGGCAATAGGAGTGGCCCCTGACACTTCTTGCATGCTGTCTGTTGTTATAAACGTATGCCCATTATTTCACCATTGTTTAGACACATTTGCAATTATCATGCATTGTCTACTTGGTTCACATCCTTCCTAATTTCCACCCTATTTTAACACCTGCTTATGTGTGCTTATGAAGAATCTTGCTCCCCTCACTTTCTGCTCATCAGCTTGTACTGGAGAGAATGTTCTTGATAGAGTCACTGCCACCGGGCTGCTCAACACACTTCCCTCAATTAACTTTCCACACAGTAAAGCAAGCCTCGCTCCCAACGGGAATACGCTTCTATTAATAAATAGTTTATCACTCTAGCTCCCACCCTAGCATAATGGAACACCTTGACAACAGCAAATTATTCAATCTCTGTTAGAAGTTGGAGGTCTCTGCTAATACACCCAGCCACCAGAGAATGTGCCAAACGACAGTGTCCTTCTTTATTGAAATACTAAGAGCATATTATACAAGTTCCATGTAATTTTAACAAAGTTAACGTTATTGCAAACTTTGTGGTTTTATAAAAACAACTGTTTAACCTCTTTGTCTTTTGTTGTCTTTTTGTCTCCAACAGTGTTCAAATGATGTGTGATGTTTGGGTCTTCACTGAACTGTGCATGAGATCCTATGGGATCTACCTTCGATTAAACAACTCAATGCCCTAAACCCAAGGTATCAGGCTAACGCTAAGACGACCTGAGCTTCGCCCAACGCTTTTGATTAACTTTCCTCTTCAGTGCCATCATGCCAATCATCAGCAACGCCAATCATGACTTCAGTAACCTCTCGGTCAGTGATGACAGCAGTTTGGACCACATTTTTACGGAGATCCCGGAAACTGAGACCATCAAGGGAGTGTATTATCAGCGTGCTCAGTTCATTCGCCGACCGGAACATCTGCTTTCGGTGGACCACGGCCAGCAGGCCCTCATCAATGTGGGGGGCAGCCGTTACACCTTCCCTTGGAGTACGTTGGAGCAGTTCCCCCTGACGCGTTTAGGACGTCTCAAACCCTGCAGCAGTCCCGAGGAGATTGCTTGTGTTTGCGACGATTATGATGAGACACACCGTGAATATTTCTTTGACCGTAGCCCCAGTGCGTTCCGTGTAATCCTCAACTTCCTGGCAGCAGGAAAGCTACGTTTGTTACGGGAGATGTGTGTGCTCTCGCTGCATGAGGAGCTCAACTATTGGGGCGTAGAGATGGCCTACATGGAACGCTGTTGCAAGCGCAAGATGTACACTCGCATTGAGGAGGTCACTGAGCTCGAGCGGCGGGAGGAGGAGCGCCGTCAACGCAATATGCAGCTGCGCCCTCCTGCTGAGGAGACACGTTACCGAAAGTTCATGAACCGTTTGAGGGACATGGTGGAGAACCCTCAGTCGGGTTTGCCGGGAAAGATCTTCGCCTGTTTGTCTGTGTTGATGGTGGCGGTGACAGTGATCAGCCTGTGCATCAGCACCATGCCGGACCTCAGAGAGGAGGAGAATAGGGTGAGTGCGTACAAAATGTCTGAACCTAATCAAGCAGATGGTTCACCCAAAAAATGAAAAGTCATTGTGTCATTCCAAACCAGTATGACTTTTTTATTCCAACGAAGAAAGAAAGTCCTACAGCTTTGGAACAACATGAGGGTGAGTAAGTGGATTTTGAAGTGAAGTGACGTGTGGCCAAGCATGGTGTCCCATACTCAGAATTTGTGCTCTTCATTTAACCTATCCAAGTGCACACACACACACACACGGAGCAGTGGGCAGCCAATGCTGCAGCACCCGGGGAGCAGTTGGGGGGTTCAGTGCCTTGCTCAAGGGTCTCACCTCAGTCGTGGTATTGAAGATGGAGAGAGCGCTGGTTATTCACTCCCCCCACCTACAACCCCTGCCGGACCTGAGACTCGAACCCACAACCTTCGGGTTACAAGTCCAACTCTCTATCCATTAGGCCACGACTGCCCCTAAAAGGGATAGTTCACCCCAAAAATGAAAATTATCACATAATTTACTCACCCTCATGTCATTCCAAACTCATAAGACTTTGGTTAAGCTTTAAAATGCAAACTAAGATATTTTAATGAAACTTGAGTGGTTTCATTCTCCCCATTGAAAGTCCAAGTAACCAAGACTTAGAAGATCAAGATCAAAGAACCAAAACTTAGAAGATCATGCCATAAAGGCATTATAAAAATTAATCCTTATAAATCGTGTGGTTTAAATTTTTTGAAGAGATACGATCGCTCTATATCCCCGTTGAAAAAAACAGCATATGCTGGTTGGGTATGTTTTGAAGCATGGCTGCTGGTTTGAGCTGGTTTAAGCTGGTCATGTGCTGGTCCTGAGCAGGAGCTAGATGCTTAGGACCAGCTTAGGACCAGCACATGACCAGCTTAAACTAGCTCATGACCAGCTAAGGACCAGCTTAAACCAGCTCAAATCAGCAGTCATGCTTCAAAACATACCTAACCAGCATATGCTGTTTTTTTTAACAGGGATGATGAACAGATTTCATTTAAATGATCACAGAATTTTCATTTTAGGGCAATCTAACCCTTTCTATATGATCTTAAAGATTTATATGCTCTCAAATGCATTGATCCTCTCACATCGAGCCAACAGACTGAAAATCGAGTGATTTATATGTAAATTCATGAGTGACAATTCTCTCTGTTACATTTTACTTCTGTTCATCTTTACCTTTGAGTTCATACAAGATGTAAGCCAAAAAAGCCCAACACATGTTCAACTGTTAACGTAGACCCCCTTCTCCTCAAGTACTGTAGATTGTGAGCATGTCACTGGAGGTGTGTTTCCGGTCTTCAAGCAGACCTGTGCGTGCTGTTCCTAGTGAGAAATAATGAATGCACCTCAGCAGGGCTCCCCAATGTCAGTAAATACCCAGAGAGTAATGAACTGGACCAGCAATGCCTTCACAATGTCAGCAAACACACACAGAGAATAATGAACCAGCTCCATAGAGACCTCTGGAATGTCAGCAGGCACACAGGGGGGTCCGCTTGAGAAGACTAGACCTTTTTGCTGTTAAATGACTATGCATTTTAATCGCCCTTAGGCAGATACCTCACACCGCCCAAAGTGGAAGTGGTAGACCGCTGGCTGTAGCTTAATTTGCCTAAAGTTTCACTCCACATGTTTGTATCGGAATACTGTGCGTGCGCGATTGGATGTGCTTGTGTTTATGTCAAGGTAAGACTCTGGCGGTGTCTAGGCATTTACGCCAGCATGTAGCATCCAACAGGCAGAGTCCCGCTGGAAGCAGCACGACTGTCATATTTAATTCACACTGCCGGGCTGTTTGTCAATGTCAGCCACACGGTAGAAAAGGAATGGCCTGAGCATGGAGTCATTCATCTCTGCTCATAAATGTGTGTGTGTGCACAGATAAGTGTGTGTGCATGTGTACATTGAGTGATAACAAGATGACCTCCTCTATCTCTCGCAGCACTTTAAATTCTTTGTGTGTAGTCGAATGTGAAGATGTACAGATTGATGTTCCGCAGTTTTGTATGTTTACAAGCATAAAACTTTTCTGTGAAGTTTTATGCCTCTATAAATTATATACAACACGATTTTAGCTTAGAGCTCAATATCAGACGTGGAAAGACAAGGCAGCAAATCTCTAGTAAACAGGAAACACAAACAGAAGTGAGAAAGACGCTGTGAGAAAACTCGCAATGAGCTGATCGAGAAAAGCAGTGAATAAATTTAACAACCCACGGGCTTATCTCAACCCTTGACATCAATGTGACCTAAACAGTTTTAGTTTTAGTTCTAAAGGAATCTATATGAAAGTACAGAGGCCTCAGAAAGTATCTGGACACTTGAGCAACCCATAAATACATATGAATGGTATTGCATTAGATGACAACATATCAAACCAAGGGACAGTTATTTTAAAGAAAAGTTTCAGAAAAGTACACTTTTCTGAATGTTTCCCCAAAACATTTTGATACACTGTTTAAAATAAAGACAAAAGGTATTTGAACACTTTCTAGTAGACAAATGTTAGTGGAAACTGCCCATATTTAATGTGATGAACTACACCTGTGTGAACATGAGGGGAACTGACTTCATCCATACACTAAAAATCACATTAAGGCTTAAAGTCATTGGCAAATTAAATCAAAATTTGTTTTATATTAAGGTCTAGCCTAATTTATACAATGCCATTCAGGCATTATGTATGATTCCTTAACTCCCTGGTTTGGTATTTTAAGTGTGATGTGAATAGATAAGAGATAAGAAACATTTATGGAGCACAATCTGAACTCGTCAACCTTGGGAATCGATCCAGAGAGGTTAACTATCTTGTGTGTTTGAGAGCAGGCTGTATTCTCATAATCCCAAGCAGCACCTTTTTATTTATTGTTTAGATAACAATAAATACATTCTCGTGAGGTGATACGATGACTTTTATCTGGATTCATATGCCTTAATACCCGTTATCTTTGCGGAAGCTAGATAAGTTGGAAGCAGTGCTACTAGAATAGTATTATGGTTTTGCATGGGTGTACCTTCTGCCGTTTTGTTACAATTAATTATATACAATTTTTAAACTAACCTTTATTCTACTGGTTCTATGGATAAAGCATCAGCCAGTCAGAGAATCTGAGCATCCATGGGATCTGTCCTATGGATCTGTGCTTCACTCCTTCCTATGGATCTTTTACTTTTTTCCCCTCTTGTCCTAAAGTAGATTCATTCCAGCCCTTCTTTCTTAAATATTAATTTCTACCTTTGCTTTTCTTCTTTTGGTCTCCTTTTCTCTCTGCCCTCTTATCTTTTCTCTGCTTTTTCTCACCTTTACTCTTGTTTACCACTCTCTGCCCCTTCCTTCCTCTATGCTGTCTTCTGCTTTCTTTCCTTTTCTCCTCTGCTGGGCTGCAGGTGTAAATTTTGCTTTGTTTGAACTACAGCAGCAAGGACTCAGAGTTGAAGGTGTTTGTATGCCATGAGCATCCTGCAAACTCTCACTCAAGTGCTGGTGACACACACACATATTCACAGTATCCTGTAAAAGTGAAGCTGTATCACTGATCATATTAAGGATAAAACTACACATTTTCAAAAATTTACATAAATGAAAATTTTGGGGAAATTCACTCACCCCCATGGCATACCAAACTGTATGACTTTGCTTTCTCTTTTCTGTGGAACAAAAAATAAGATATATAAGTCAGTCTTTGGACCACATTAACTTTCATTCAAAAGTATTTCAATGAAAGAAGAAAGTCAAGCAGGTTTGAAATGACAGGAAGAAAGTAAATAATGATAATTTACATTTTGTGTGAACTACCCATTTAATAAATCCCTGAATAATTAGGTTGGTTTTGAGTTTACCGGATGTGCATTTATATAAGATTTGTTCTTGCACTAAAATATTAATGTTAATATAAATACATAATGAAAAAATCTAAGGAACTTCTTGTAGTTGTAAGATTGACTATTGAGATGACTAGTCTATATGAGCCAAAATTCAGGACTGATCTGCAAATAGCTGGTATTGGACTCCAGGAAAAAGAAATGGGCCTGTTCTGCCAAGACAATTATACCCTAATGCATGTTTGAATTGGCCTCAATTGAAAAATGTAGAGGAGAATAAGTGATTTAGTAGGATGTCATGGACTCAGTCTTTTTTAATTTGGCTAAAAGTCTCCAGCCAATCCATCATGCAAAGAGTAGATTTGTGTTTGCTACAGAAAAGACAACATAATCAGTTTGATTTGATGGAAACCTTCTAAAAGAACTCGCTTGACCTGATATTGTACTTACCTCTACAGCAATCAAAATCTTTTATATTGCAGGTGTATTCACTTGATTACATGCATTAAGAGATAATGAACAGCCTTGCTTCTGAGCCACAAAGTTGAGCACATTATCTACATATGCTAGATGAAAGTGCTGAAAAAATGAACAGGTAAATTAAACATCAGTCCTGATTGAGCTCAAACACACAGAGTGAGAGAATATTTAAAGCCATTTTACAGCTCTGCATCACTTTCACGTCTGTGACATTCATGAAACATGAAACTGGTCTTTGAACATTTAGCCAGTGCTGCAGTTCAAACCAAAGCTAGTTTCATTTTCCTCTTGACCGATCATAGTCTCCACACACCCATCAATGACAGACTAGCTAATGCTCTACATGTCCTGTTCATGCTATGTTGGACAGAGTATTACAGAGGGCCAGATGGTGCCGGTACAGGTGCAGGACACGAGTGGTTTTAGTGTTGTGTTGCAGTTTTGCATTTTGGCTCTATGATTTGCCAGAAGGGGAGTTCCTGGAACAGGTGCTGATGCAGGGTTAGCAATGATCTCAGCTACTGTTCCTTGGCCTGGGTTCTTACAATAAGGCAGGAGAAGGTGAACAATCCACAGTGCAATCTGGACAATGTGCCGCCAGTTTCCTCTTGAGTGGGATGATAGCGACCAAAACCAGCATGATGAGGCCAAAGTGACAAAGTGAGAGAATGGAAAGGAAACACTAGATGAAGATTGGGTGTACTTGTAGAAGTTTCCATTAATGTTTTTTAACCCGTTTAAATTAAGTAATAAAGTTTACAACAAAGCAGTTCCACCAACTAATTGGAACTTGTAGGATTTTGTATTGTTGTTTTATTAACTTAGCATTTATTTGAAAGTTCTAATACAGACCTGCATTATTAACATTGGTTTCCAAATGTGCACATTAGACAGTGATGATTTATTTCAGCGTCTCTTAGTGTTTTTGACTTCATGGTCCCCACTATGTTCACAACGATATTCAAAGGCCCAATGACTTTTCCAGTTGTGATTTTACTGGATTTTTATAAATATTTTTTTACTCAACATTTTAACCCGATAAAATATTTTAGAGCTTGACTTGACAAGAAAAAAAAAATACAAAATGTATATATATTCTTTATAAAAATTCCTGTGGACTTTTAAGATTTTATTAATTGACATTTTTTCCTTTTCCAGGTTTAAGAACCACACTTTTAAAATTAGGTTATTAAGATCATGGGAGTCCTTATTCTTCAATTTCAAAAAGTCATCTTTATGCTCCTTGGAAGTTTTCTGAGGCTCCTTAGTGGGCCCTGGGCCCCTATCTGAGAACAACTGGTTTATTGTAAACCACATATGACTGACAGAAATTGGAAGCAGTTCACTAAGTCATTGATAGAAAATATTATCACTATTTTAAAGTCATGACTTTGTGTCAGACCATGAATTCATTTGACTGCTTCATTAACAGAGAAGAGCCTTTCATAAGGTGGTTCGCAAGAGTTCATTTGTTTGTAAATTAGAAAATGGTTATGCTGTATGTACTGTATATGTGCAACTAGTGAGAAAAACAGTACTTTTTAAATAATTAAATATGTATTGTCTATATATTATTTCACAAGACCTATTCTTTCTGTTTCATTGCAATCAGTTCACACTGCAAGCTTACTTCTCAGCTAAAATCTAAATTTGTTTTGCCATTGGGCAGGAAATTCAGCAGTGGAATAATGGTTAAGTGGGTTGGAGGGTCGATTACTAATTCCATAGCTTTGAGTGAGTTGAGTTTTAGTTGTTCCATTTTACAAGAATGCAGACTGCCTTTCTACTGCAAATGAACTGACTTTTTTGTAGTTCTACATGCTTTCATTTTGGTACATTTCATTTTGGTGTTCCAATATTCAGGGCTGCATTAAGACTGCACTGGGCCCCGGGGCTATGACTTACTGCAGGGCCCCCCATCACAATAATGATGATTTTTATCCCATATCAAAATTCTTGATGCACTGAATTTTGATAATTTTTGTTACCAATTTCAATATCACAAAAAATAATACTAGCCTAAGTTAAAATACGCTTACTGAAGACAAGTAAACAGTCACAAATTAGGCTACAACAGAAAATCTTACTTGAAAACTTGCTTGAAACGAAGCACTGAATAATATTATGATGTATAAAGAAAATGTACAAACAGACTGAATGGTCTCCACTGTATATATTCAATATATATTCATTCTTATTTATTTTACAAAAGTGATTCAGTCAAGGACAGTAAGTAATTTTCTTTCTGATGTTTGATTTACATTATTGACACAAATGGTAACAGCAGCTATATTAGGCTGCATTATAGTTCACCCAAAAATGAAAATTCTGTTGATGTTCTAAACCTGTTTGTGGCAACAGCAGCTATATTAGGCTGCTTTAGAGGAATAGTTCACCCAAAAAAATGAAAATTCTGTTGTTGTTCTAAACCTGTATGAGATTCCTTCTGCTGTTGAATGCAAAATAATATATTTGGAACAATACTGGTAATCAGACAGTTGCTGGGCCCCCATGACTTCCATAGTATGAAAAAAACACTATTGGAGTCAATGGGGACCAGAAACTGGTTGCGATCATTTTTCAAAATATCTTCTTTTATGTTGAGGAGAACAAAGAAATGCATAGAGGTGTAGAACAATTTGAGTTTAAGTATATGATGACAGTATCTTCATTTTTGGGTGAACTATCCTTTTAAGATCTCATCATATAGGCAGGATCTCATATAGCCTAACACTACATATGATTTATCTTTAACTATTAACGTTCATTTAAGACACAAATAACTGTGTTTACGAGGATAGTTGCAAAGACGAGAATTTTTGACACATAACTGTGTATTTGAACGATTAAGCACAAGGAGCGAAAAGTTTAGTCAGTCGCAATATGAGCAGGTACGCGCCGCGCGAATCAGGCTGAAACCGTCTTAATGCACGCATTTAACAGACTGAATTCTGCCCCACTGCTTAATGTTCATTAACAGTTTAAACCATTTGTTTTAAAACCTGCTTAAAACGCGTTTAAATGATAAGCTTAGCCTACATCTTGAGTCGCAATATGAGCAGGTACGCGCCGCGCGAATCAGGCTGAAACCGTCTTAATGCACGCATTTAACAGACTGAATTCTGCCCCACTGCTTAATGTTCATTAACAGTTTAAACCATTTGTTTGAAAACCTGCTTAAAACGCATTTAAATGATAAGCTTAGCCTACATCTTGATGCACGAAATGATTGATATATTTCTACCGGATTATCTCCCAACCCTTAAATGAATCTGGAGTTTGTTCAAACACAAAAACAATATGCATCCAGTTAATAATCAAACTAACCTAAAATCTGTGTGGACGATGACGCTGTGTTTTTTTTTTTTTCTGCTCCATGTGCCCGGTTCACTTGCTGTTCCAACAACTTCTAGCTTTAGTAAAATAACCTGATAGCTGGGGATTTTACTGATTAACTTATGTTTTTTCTGTTGTTTGTATTTGACGTTTTTCATTTTTGAGCCCCCCTCTCTCTCAGAATTGCTCTCAGATGCAGGAAAAAATTGGGAGGTGATTGCCCTCACATGCAGATTACAGAATAGGTTTTTATATAACACTCAACAGCAGGAGTTTCCAAGTCACAAAGTGCCAGTGTAGGTCAAAAGTGTTATTGCACCAGAATCACCTTTGTTAAAGTTGGACCTGAGGTCCTGAACAAATTGACTTGCTTGAACTCCTGAAATGAACAGCATGGCTTGAAAGAAAATGTTCAGAACGGGAGCTGTTCTTACGCCTGCCTGCTGTTTACCATTCCGAGCACCAACATATTTTCAGTTCCAAGGTTACAGAGTTCACAAAAAGACTCTGGAGTGTCTCACAGGTGTACGTATAAACAAACACACATGTGGCTGGTCGTATACAGTAGTGTTTGTCTTTGTTGGTGATATAGTGAAGTGTTTACAAGCTCAGGATAACTGGAAGGTTCCTGGTTTTAATCACCCGAGTCAGATTGGCAAGTCACTCAAACCCAGGTTGCTACAAGAGGCCCAGATTGCATCATAATACAAAAAAATACCATTTAGAAAATGTAGTGTTTCATTTTGCTTTTCTTTTAAATAATTTAATGGACTTTAAATTTAATACAATAGAAGAGAAGCCACATGGCAGTGAGAAGATGCATGGTGTGGTGCTGTAAGTCCATTAATGTATGTGGGCACGTCTGATCATTTTTCCTCTTGAGCTGCATACTCATTTTTGATTCAGCAGATGCAGAGATAGTAAATGGTGTAAATAGCGCAATCCATCACAAGATTTGTTCCACAAGTAGCTTCATCCCAGAGTTAAAGATGCATTTTTAATGCCCGCCCGCTTGTTATCTTCCCCTATAATTTTCTTGAATTAAATTTGCAAGATGTACACAACTCATCTTGTGCAGGTCACACTTTGTGGGTGCTTTTCTCTCTCTCTTACTACATTCTTGTGCATAGAAATACAATACAGGCACTTTTTTTTTTTTACAAAACCAATCACAGTTTTAACTTTTCCACATTGTTTTTAATGAGTCATGAGGCAACAAGAACATGTTTGTTATGCTTTTAAAAAGAAACTGTATACCACTCAAAATGTGTATAATTAAAAATAATAAGGAAATGAGAAAAATGCATACAAAAATATATATATATTTAGAAAATATAATTGTAATATTATAGAAATACTTAAATGCATTAGTAGGCCTATTTGACTTCCTTTCTACAGTTAATATTTAGCGGGGTCACCTTTGACAACAATTACTGTGTCTATCGACAAGAAACTGATGCCTCGACTTCATTAAGTTAAGCCGGAACTGTAAACTGCAGTGTTTAAGCCATTTCACAGATGCTTAATTGAACTGACTAGATCTCTCCAGGACATCACTGTTTTAAGTGTGTATTTTGCTGTATGCTTCAGGTATCTGTCCTGTTTTAAGTTGAATCACCCTTGAAGTCTCAGTGCTGTGAAGGACTGTAACATGTTTTCTCCTAGGACTTTCTTGTTTTTGCTCTATCCATTGTTCTTTGTGTCTCTCTGAGTTTTCTCCCCTGCTGTGGAGAAGCATAGCATTATGCAGCCATCGCTATGCTTTACTCAAGGGCCTGAATCATAGCCTATGCAAGTCCATGAATGCAGACTCTTCTAGCTATGTATGCACAATTTTGTGTTGTTGTATGAAAATGCATTCAAAGAGTTGCCACAAGGGGCAGTGTAGCAACATTAGCATGTAACATTTTTCATTTGCTGTCAGTTTTCTCTTTCAGGTCATTGCCCCATAATGTACATTTAAATTGCAAGAGGTGGTGAAATCCACTGATTTCTATTGTTGGAAAGCAGCGTTTAAGCTACTTGGCTGCTATAATGCTCCAGTGAAAGAACTAGTACTTGGATTTGTCATTGTTCATTAGGGTTAAAGCGTTTGATTTTTTAGAGACATTCAAGAGTTTTTAGGGTCTAATATTGTGGTAGCATTGGTTTCAGATTTGCATGTTCATAATCGCCATGTGGGGCTGGTAAATCTGATGGTGGTTGGTAATTTTACATTTCAAATTTCCTCTCTGAATAGGTTAACTACAATAAATCACAATGTGCACCAGGTGAAAGATTTAATATTCAGTTAATTCAGCTTTTTATTTCAGATTAATTCACTTAAATGTCTTGACATTTTCTCACCGTGACATTAGAAAATATTTTTTCTCTAATTCAAACTAATTCTCGGTTATATACTCAATGTAACTCAATGAAATGAGAATACAAATGAAGATATGTTGAAGAATATTGGTAATCAAACCATGCTGGTGCCCACTGACTGCCACTGTATGGACAAAACGCTGAAATTTCTCAAAATATCATCTTTTGTGTTCCACAGAAGATAGAAAGGCCAGAGGGTGAGAAAATATAGACTAAACTTTCATTTTTGGGTGAAATATCCCTTTTAGCATTGTTTATTTCCAACAAGCACCCATTTCCTTCCTTCTCTTTACAGACTAGCAGGGTGAATAAATCTATCCGTTGACCTCTTGGTTATTTTTCCACTGAGATGTTTATGGGCTGGCTGTTAGGTATCCATGTCTGTTCAATGTCTCCTGGGTCCTGACTAAAAGCTAGAGATGCTGCACTGAAAGGGAAGGAGAGGATGTTACAGTGCCATTTACACTTAGGCCAGAAACATACTTGAATGCGTGGCCAACAGTGGAAGCAGACTGTCCCGTTGTACATACTTTCCATGCATTATGTTACTGTAATGGTAACAATAGATACCTCCAACAGGTAGCTAGCAATAAACATGTCATTTTGGTGTGAAAGTCAGTGTTTTATATGTGGCCAGCTGCATTTTTTTTCTTTCAGCTGCAGCCAAGCAAAATTAATTGACTATCTCGAGCGAGGGAACGAGCTAAGACATTTATAAGTTAATGGCTGCTACACCTCTAATTTCTGTAGTCTGATGCAGAGAAGCTCTGGCAGATGGAGACCACAAAACTGCTGGTGCAGGACTATGGTAGTAAACCTTGCTTGACAGGATTTGCAGTAACCTGCCATAAAGGACAGATCAAATGGACCGAGTGCAGCGTCCGTCTCTGGGGATGGGGGAAGGAGGACACTGAAGAGACTGAACAGAATGAGAGCAATGCAGTTAGATGAAAGGTGTGGGTGGGTGACCAGTGCCTCCAAAGGTCATGTGGGTGCAGTCACGGGTAGTTGCAAGCGGATCTGTTTTTTTGTCAGATATATGTGGGTGAGTCAATCTCTGATCTCTTTCAGCAGACAACTCTTCGCAGCCTTTCTCGACACACACAGCTTATCACAATCAAGTTCAGTGGAAACTGAGACACACTGAGTGCGAAAGGCACTCAAAAACCTCCCAATGCACAATTGCAGACTCTAATCATAAAAATGGAATTTACAGTGTAAAGCGGAATGTCACAGAATTTGGTAAATTTGGATGAATAAATCAAAAGAAGGGTTGTGCACTTTTTATAACAAATTGTGATATGGACTAGTGACTGTGAATATTGATTTGCAAAAAAAAAAGTTATTATATACAAAATATCTACATACAGCACCTACACAATATCTACACACCACAGTTTTATGTACCACACATGCTCAAGCATGCATGACTCTCATGATGTTTTCACTACACATGACCTTCACGTGACCTTCATCTCCAACATGTCACAAGCATGTCACCATTACATTTGATAAAAACTTTAATCAGATACACACAGAAGCTGAATGGTCTTCACTGCTACCCGCCAAAATAAAAGTTTGTTTTTATTTGAAGAAATTATGATGCAAACACATGTTGTATATTAGAATGTACTTCCCAAAGAAATAATAATAATATTTATACAGTTTGAGTTTATTAGAGCATAGTTTTTAATGAATATCACAGTAAACCTCCATTGTGCAGCAATTTGTTTGCCAAAAATTATGTTAAAATTTCATTGTATTACATTGTAAAAGATGAATTAAATAGTTTTTAATGACAAATTACAATTTGTTTGTTAATCATTCATTTGATTACTAACATTTTTGATAATAAATTTGTATTAAAGTATAACACACAGAATCCAGAAAAATGGAAACAGACAATAAATAAATAAATAAATAAAATAAAACCCTTCAAATGACACTATTATTTTAAAATTGTTATTATTATTATTATTGTTATTATTATTATTATTAAATTGTTAGTTTTATGAAATTAATTGATTAGACATCCTTTTTCATTATTAAAGTTTAGTTAAGCTATTAAAAAGGAATCCAGAAATTATTTTAACGAAAAACGCAGAATTTGGGAAAAATAAAACAGATTTCATAGTGCCTACCAACTAGCTCTGTCTTCTTCCATCCCTTCATTACTCTCCATTATAGGAGCATAAGGTGAGGAGACGAGAACGAGTGTGTCTTAGGTTAAAAATATGGAGTGCTTAGCAAGCGGGAGATGGAGAGGCAGGTGTTTAAGATTCTGAGACCGTCTCGCTGTGTACTTTAGCTAGCGCAGCGCTGAGTCGTACCATCCCACTCATAGATGGATAGAGACAGAGAAAGATGGAGAAATGTTTTGCTGTTTGACAAATTATTATGCAGGAGGAAAAATTGAGTGGAGTGCATTTTGGAGGATTACACAGATTAAAGCATCAGGCTGAAACTGGATGTGCGTGTGCTGTTAGAAAGACTTGATGAGATAAAGAAAGGCTTTAAAAAATAAGAAGTTAAGGTGACGTAAGCTGGAAAGCGAAGTCGTTTCAGACACAGAGCAAGCTTTGCGTTTTGATTAAAGATTATGAAGACAAACATTTTTCTTTGAAATAACATGTACTGTTACAAATTAAGATCAGGAGCATGTATTAAGAAAATAGGTTTAATTTTTAACTTCGTATTGACTTCATTATCTCAGCTGTTTCTCCCAGACAGCAGTGTGATTAAATGAAGAGCAAACTTTTTATTATTATTATTATTATTTGATCATTACGTTTCTGTATAGTATTACTTTTTGATTGCTACTGTTAGACCTGCTGTACCTGAAAACATTTTATTTTTCAGCTAAGCACTGTTTATTTCATTTATATCCTTTTTATATTTTAATTGTGCTTATTGTTTGTTTATGTATCTTTGTTCCCATTTTTAATAACAAAGATCAAATAATAAATATATATGACTAGCACGATATGTATTGAAAAATTTTGTGTGTAACAAGATTTTGGCCATATCGCACATAACCAAGAACTCTGTTCTGGGTTCCCACTGTCCTACCTAGAAATAACAAGAAATTTAAAAAAGCATGAAATCTTGAAAGGTCACTGAAAAGTCATAGACATTTCTCCAGTGAATATATTTTTCCTAGTTATGAACTCACGAAAGACTGGGCTAGGAGAAAGTATTTTTAATAGAGAAATCTCACACTTCACCCGTAAGTCTCCTGACCTATAATTTTATTTTCTCTAGGAGTGTATATGTGTGTGTGTGTGTGTGTGTGTGTGTGTGTGTGTGTGTGTGTGTGTTTGTATTTTCCAGGGAGTAAAATGGAGGTTGGTTGCCAGAAAGACCCAGGCGCGAGTATATCTGATCATCTGTCATGTTCCTGTCTGTCTCTGCTCTGTGACTGTATTAGTGCGCAGCAGACGGGTGAGGGTTTCTGGGTTACCGCGATGTAGTCCCAATCACTCCATCTCTGTCTCTGCATCTCTCTCAATCCCTGGCAATGACCTCAAGGTCATTTTGACATACACCTTCATCAGCACACACAACCTGGTAAATACCCAACATGACAGATTGAGCACGCTGTTACAGATTTTTGCTTACTTTATCCTTTATGTCTTTGAAACAACGTTCAATCAGAATATTGAATAGAGAGCAGCCGGGGGAGGTGAGAGTACGGCGATTTAAATAAAAGCAATATGCTGACCTCGACAATTTCCTGCCTGTGGTCTTTTTCTAGGAGCTCAGAATGACGTGGCATTATTGATTCTGTGCCAGGAAATGTTCGACAACAAATATTTTGGCAAGAGAAAGTGAAAAAGAGTGAGACAGGATGAATAATGGACTTAGATAATGGAAGAGAGGTATGGAAAGAGAGACTGGTCTGGGCTCATGTCTGATGAGTTAGAGCAGGAAGACACGATGAGCAGCAGCGGTGCGGTGGAGAAGACTTAATCACATTGCATCATATCACATATGGCTACTGTCCAGCAGCATGTTAAACATCCATTTACCCCTGTTTTGTTGATTTTATGTTTTTTGGGCATCAGTCATTACTCTTGCCTGTAAAAAAGTGTTCTGAGAGAGTCCTCAGCCTCCTATTTTATCACTTGTTTGACAAAGTCACAAGCTCGAAAACATCAGACAGGACATCAGTCTTAGAACGTCTGTAAGCTTTGTGATATCTGCTTTCCTCCTAGTCTCCCTTCAATCTCTCTCTCTCTCTCTCTCGTGGCGTATTGCAGACTGAAATAAACGGCCACTACTATGATTGGCTAACAGTTGTGAATGTTTGACAGCGTACATTACTCATAGATAAACGCTGCTGTAATTTAGGTCAAAAATGCATAAATAACTCATACATACCAAACAATCTGTAAGAAGAGACAAAGCAGTAGTGACTACATAATAAAAACTTTACTCACAGTTGTGTTGCGACATTACTGTCAGATCTAATATAGTCGGCACAGCATCTTTTAGTTTCAATCTTTTTGAAAAAAGATTTTTGAAAAACAAAGTGTCGAATTGTGGCTCCATGATAAAATGAAGTGAACAAAGGACCTAATTCTTACTGACACTGTCTGGATCTTCATTAAAAATAAAGTTAATTCACTCTTTCCTAAC
>NW_015539852.1:1318183-1363851 GCF_001515605.1 Sinocyclocheilus anshuiensis
GCTCACTAGGGTGTTCTGGGTGGTAGTTCTGGTAAAGTTCATCCACTCTTTCGTAACGTTGGGATCAGAAGGAAGGCAACACAAACACTGTTTTTCCACAACTTGGCACTGCACAGCGTCTTGTTGTCTTCAGAGCCATCTTTATCGTTTGGTTTATGTGTAGACCTGCGCGTTCACCACTCTCATAAACACTACATGCGCAAATTGGTGGGCAGGGCTAAACAGGCAGTGATGTCCAAGCTGGCGTTGATCTTCTACGGAGGCGGCGCTTATCTACACTATTACATCATAGAGTAGAACATTCCAAAAGCTGTCATTTTGGCAGACTGCCTTCAATAAAAGCTGTTTTTAGTTTTGAGTTTTGAAACTTATGGGATGTTTTTATAGTACAATGACCTCTTATATGTCAAAAAAGATCAAGGGAATTTTGGTTTCTCAGTTCATGACCCCTATAAGATGTTTTTGAAAGGTGTCTATGAATATATATATATATATATATATATATATATATAAAACCTTAATGAACTAGTGTAACAAGTTGCTCAGTTGGTGCAGTTTAATGAATCAGTTGGTGAATTGGTCTCATTGAATCAGTTTGGATGACTCACTGAACAGTAGGTTTTGACTGTGCTCTGTGCCGCCTACTGGAAAATATCCTGTAGAAAACTGGGTTGTGCCTATGTATCAATTGCTTTACAAAGTTGCATTGTAATTTAGGAAATTCGATTTTGTTTTATTTTATTATTTGTTTTATTTTTTTTGTTTTGTTAGAATATAAAGTAGACAAATACTGTAAAGACATTTGGAAAAAAGTCCCATGAATGCACGTCATGGTTTGAAATTTGACGACTTTGATAAATGTGTAAAATGAGATTTGATTTATTTGATTTAAAAAAGCTTAACATATTCTGACAATTCGTCTTCAGTTCCTTCTCTATACCATTTAATATTAAATCATTCAGTTGCCCTGAGTAATACAGGACTTTGCCCAAGGCCCAAATAGGGCTCTAAAATCTGATAGTATTGAAACCTAGTTGCAAGTGTTTTCCACAACTTAATTTGAGTCTTTCTATAAAAGCTTGAATGTTAGATGTTGAAAATAATATACTTTATGGTTTTCCAGTATGCCTTCTGCTATATGTGCCATACTTATGCATTTAGGGCTAGATTCCTGCTGCGGTTTCATTCCTCATGAATAATATTTTTTGATGAATATCTGATGCATTTCCATAAAAATATAAAATGTAAAAATGTTTGGAGGACCGAGATCAAATTGGAATTTTAGGAAACAGATGACCCCAGGGGTTTGTTTCCTGTGTGTTTACATGTATAAAGCAGGGTGCGCACTATGACAAGCTTTGAGTTCTGTACATGCCTGTAATCTATTTGGTGTTGTTTATCAGATCCTCTAGTAGTGTACAGTCAGATGAAAGAATCTGTGTGTGTAGCACTTTCAATTATTCAACTCTCTGTCCAACCCCTCGTCTCTTTCTGACATCCCCATTCCGGGGCCCCATATCTCATTCACTAAGCAGCTCATAGATCGAATTATCCCAACTGCATTTCGTTTTCAATACATCCATTTATGCATTCTCAGACCCTCCCTCTAGATTCAAACAGCCAGCCAGACCACCTAACATTCAATCAGAGACTCATACCGGAAAGATGACTGTCAGTTTGTATAACCTGTTTAGTGCTAACAAAGACTGCGATGTCCTGGCAAGACTAGGATAGTAGTTCTGTGTTTGGTTGTTTTATGCCTCCGTTTTGCTCTGGGACTGCAGCAGTTGAGTTGAGCCAAACCTATTCCAACCATCCTATTGATTTTACTGTGTCATTATACTCTGCTATTCACCCAGAATGCATCTAAATCCCATATGCAAGTGCTGCTATTCAAGGCTGAATGGTTTGGCCACAAAATCATGCTCTGATTGCGCTTTGAATTGCTAAGGCAAGTCACTTTAGTTGAATACTATAAAAAGTTTCAGATATCACAATACATTCCCCTAAATATTTAACTTCTCATCCTTCTGTTGCTTACATTTTAAGGCTAAAAGCACACAAAGTTTTCGATTTTATTTTGATTATTTGTGCAGCCCTATTGCTATGTATGCTGATCTCAGAAGCCCTGGTGGAAGTCTTCATGGTAAGCTGCTCATCAGCTCTGTAGGTGATTTCTAAATGTATACAGGCTGTATAGATGCTGGGGCTATGGTTGATTGGTTTTGGGCACAAAGTAGGGGGGATGTCATTGACATTTCTAGTGGCATTAGCACTGAGAAATTGACAATCAGCCTGACGAGTTGCAAATTGTTATCCTTCTTTATTATGCATAATGTCTGCAGCTGCAGTCACAACCACTTCACCCCGCAGGGAGATGAGGAGCAAAAGTCATAGAAATGAGATGAAAAGAAGGTGTTGGAGTAGAAGTAGGGAATGAGAATGACTGAGAACTGGGGAGAGTGACAGAAAGGGAGTGAGAGGGAAAGGGGACAGTGTACGTGCTGGACGGAGAGGTGTGCTGAGCATTTAAAATTGCTGAATTTACAGCAATGAATCACCTCAGAGCTGCTGCAGTTTGATAATAAGTCCACTCTAACTGCGAGTCTGTTGCTCCTGTGAACGCTTGAGAATTTACAAAGGCTTTTCAGACTTTTAAGGCAAGAAAAAGCATGAATGCATTTTAAAAGTTTTTTGAAAGATGTAAGTGTGGCAGAGTGAGCTGCCACATTTGATTGTTTCAAGGTCATGAGTTTCTACTGCATTGCTATGTAGTAGTTCACAGTTTGTACTTGAGATTTACAGGTTGTTTTGTTTAAAGGTCCCATATTGTCAAAACTGAAATTTCCTGGCTTTTTTCACGATTACTGAGGTCTAGGGGCTATTTAACTACCATATTTTGTTTGTTTTTTTGTTTTGTTTTTTGTTTTTTTTTATTAATGCTCAATAACATAAGAACATTGTCAAGGAATTACATACAAATACATATAATAAAACAAAGAGAGAGAAAACAAAAATATTATACAAAAAACAATGAAAAACAAAAGATGACAAGACAAGGAGACACAAGAATGCATACATTACCACTATTGAAACAATAACATACAAACATTAATATACAGGGAAAGCTTTTAAATACATGTATTTTCTTTAAACATTTCTTCATAATATTTTATAAATCTTTGGGATTTTTTGTTATTTATATAACTAAGAGATTTAAGAAGTGATATTAATTCAGTTTTAAAATGGGGATAGGATGGAATATTATTTGCAAACTTTTGTTTATGAATAAAGAATTTGCCATATAAAATAAAGAAGTTAACAATATACTCTAGGGGTCTATTTTTATCATCAATATAATAAAAAAAAATAATGTCTTTAGACTGAAAGAATAAGTAACATTGGCCGAATCGAATATATAGGAGCCAAGGTCAGACCAAAATTGCTTGGATATTGGGCAATCATAAAACAAATGTGCAAATGTCTCTTCTGATTGCTTACAAAAAGCACATGAACTGTCAATGTCCAGATATTTAGAAATATTAGAGTTTACAGGATATATTTTATGTAAAATTTTGAAATGTATTTCTTTAGCTTTATTGGAAATACAGTATTTTCCAGGTAAAAGCCAGGCCCTTCTCCAATCTATATCTTCTACTAAAGATCTCCAATAGAACTTTCCTCTTGGAGAAATTTTTTTCTTGAATTGAAAGATTTGGCGTACATGTCTATTGGTACATTTCTTGTCTAAAAAATCAATTCCATCCAAGAACAAAGTAGATTGTATTGTGACTGTTCTTCTTTGATTATATAGGGAGTGGCTTTTAACAAGATGAATTAACCCAGGTGAGATTGCTTTAACCACTGTATTCAACTCTTTTGGAGGAATCGGGAAATTGTGGTAAGTCATAAATTGCTCATAAGTAAAAAGGTTACCAGAGTCATCAAATAAGCAGAGGATACCGTTAATATTATTTTGGAACCACCTGGGGAAAAATAAAGATTTATTTCTGACAGTGATATCACTGTTATTCCATAACAGTGTTTTATGAGGTGAAAAACTATGAACATAACACAGTTTCCAAGCAAGGAGACATTGCTGATGAAATTTGGACAAGGTAATAGGTAGCTTAGAAGGTAAATAGTTGCAGTTTAAAATAAAGGAAAGGCTACCAATTTTTCCAAATATTTGGTTGGGGATAAAGTAGCAAATGGATCTTGGATTGGCAAGACATCTTTTAAGCCAATTTATTTAAAAAATGTTAATCATGTCAGAAAAATCTAAAAAATCAATACCTCCTTCTGCTCTGCAATTAGAGAGCACCTCTTTTTTTAAATTATGAGGTTTCTTTTTCCAAATTAAATCTAAAAAAATATTGTTGACTTATTTGGCAATTTTGTTCTCAACAAATAAAGATAAAGATGGATATACAAAATGAGAAAGACCTTCTGCCTTTGATAGGAGGACTCTGCCATATAGCGACAGGTCCCGCTGTAACCAGATATTAAGAATATTTTTTTATTTAATTATCCTAGCTGAAAAGTTTAAGTTTGTCTTGCCAGAAGATTTTTAGTAATATAAATACCTAGGTATTTCACCGTGGGCTTAACAGGAATATTTTCTATTGAATCATAATTCAAATCATGGACAGGCATAATCTCACATTTTGAGAGGTTTAATTTTAAACCAGAAGCGCAAGAAAACTGGTTAATTAAATCTAAAGCCTTTGGCACATATTTTTCATCTTTTAAAAACAACGTGGTGTCGTCTGCCAACTGTGAAATTTTAATTTCCCTCCCGAAAACAGAAATCCCTTTCAATTCTTGATTCTGAACAATGCTCACAGATAGCAACTCAGTAACTAATAAAAATAAAAAGAGAAAAAGGGCAGCCCTGCCTAACACCACGCTGTACATCAAATCTATGAGAAGTGTCAAAATTAGGCCATCGATGCCCGGAGATTTCCCTTTTTTCATTTAATGAAGTACTTTCCACACTTCATCACAATTAATATCCAAATCATAGTGAAATTTATCATGATCATTAATAGCAGGGATAAAACACTGTATTTTATCAATAAATTTATCACAACTATTAGCATCGAAATTAGAAGAGTAAAGGTTACTATAAAATTTTGTAACAAATTTAGAAATCTGAATAGGATCTTTACAAATTACTCCATCAATATTAAGGGCAGTAAGAGCTTTTTTCTTTCCATTTCTTTTTTCAAGCGCAAAGAAATAGCTAGAATTTTTTTCACCTTCTTCTAGCCACTTGGCTCTTGATCTTATAAACGCCCCCTTGGCTAATTCTAAATGAAGTTCATTCATTTGCAAATTTATACTATTCAGCTCCAGTTTTTCTTCTTCTGAGACGTTCTCTTTTAATAATAACTCATTTAAAGACAAATCAGATTAGATTCTAACTGATGTCTATTGGCTTTCAATTCCTTACATCTTGTAATAGCAATTAGTCTAATTTTGTATTTGAAATATTCCCATTTTTCTTTGTAACCATTATATACATCAGTAAATAATTCTTTTGCAAGGTTTATAATACTATCATTGAATTTGCTGTCCTTTAATAAAGTATTATTACATTTCCAGTAACCCCGCAATTTAGAATTAGGCTGCAGACTGCCGAGTTTTAATACAATTTGTTTATGATCTGATAGGGGAGCAAAATCATGAGAAATGTCTTTAGTAAGATGAAGAATTGAAGAGGAGATTTTAAAAAAATCTATTCTAGAACGAAGAGATACATTTTTATTGGACCAAGTATAATCCTGGGAATCTGGGTTATAAAATCGTCATACATCAATCAAAGAAAGATCAGAACACAGAGAGAAAATTAAGTCATTTCTTAGTGCAACATTGCTAGGCCTGGGGGGATATCTATCTAAAGCATCATCCATGCACTCATTAAAGTCACCACCTAAAATAACATAAGAACCTTTATATTCAGTAAGTAGTTCTTTGACTTTAGCAAAGATTTGAGGAAAAAGAGTCTTATTAGAGGAATGAGAGTTAAACCCATAGATGTTGCATAAAATGAAAAAAGTGTTGTCTTGCTTAATAACTGTTGTAATCCACCTACCATCATTTGATTCCACCACTTTTAGAATATCCCCTTTAAATTTGTGTATGAGAGTCATGACCCCTGCAGAATGGCTACTGCCATGACTGGCAAAAATCGTATTTCCCCATTGTGACTTCCAAAATGTTAGATCTACATCTTCAGAGTGAGTTTCTTGTAGAAAAATAAAATCTGCATCACTTCTCTAACAAAATTTTAAAAATTGCTTTCCTTTTAACTATATCACGTAATCCCTTGACATTTAGAGACAGAACAGACAAAGACCTAAACGTATAATCCATTAGAACAAATAAACATGAACAACCTGGAAAGTGAAAAGAAATTTTGTTTTTTTTTAATTCACAACAGATAAGAAAACCCCCAAGAATTAAGAAACACTTAATACAAACAACAAGGGAGAGGTGGCTAACAACTTATCGAACATCTTAAACACCATGCAAATACAGCACATTATACCTGATTAACAAACAAAGAAATAAAGTGCCAAGTAAAGATACACATCCAAGTTAACTTTATCAATAATAATAAGAAAAAGAAGAGGAAAAAGAAAATAAATAGCCTAAATACATGAAAAGATAAAGAATAGAAATAATAATAATATACAAAAGTAAAGGTAAATAAAAAATAAATTAATAAATAAACATAAAAAAAGTAAGCAAGACTATTAGGTAGACAATCTAATAAAAGGTCAACGTTAAGTCAACGTTGTGTGACTAAAACTACTGCATTTCTTATTAATCAAGAGTTATTCCTCGAAGAACAAAGTCAACACTACTTTACATTCGAAAAGAAGTGCTTCTTTCCATCAATCAACGCGAACGAGGAGCGGAAGGAAGCCTTCTTACCCGCATCCCTTGCTGCTTTAACTAGAGGCCAGAGTTTCTCCCTCGCTGCCCTGTCTTCTGGAGATAGGGGTTCTGAAAGACGCAGGCCGTTGTCTTCCAGATACTTGCATCTTCTTGCAGCCCGCCAGATGCCATCTCGCACATGGCGGAAGGAGAACAGGACAATGATAGCTCTTGCCTTTCCATCATCCCTTGCCGGACCCAGTAGGTGAGCTATATCCACGCCGTCATTTAATCTGTCGCAAATATCTGGCGCCATTTTTCCGAAGATATCCACTACCACACTCCTGACATCCTCCCCTGCTCTTTCTTTGACCCCGTGCAATTTAAGCAGCCACCTCCAGCTATAACGTCTGCATTCATACAGACCGGCCCTCAGGGATTTATTTTCCTCTTTCAAAGTTTTTATCTCACCATCAAGGCATTTCAATGCTTCGCTGTGTTGTCCTACATCCAGTACCAGCTGATGAACCGTCGAGGAGAGACTTTCAAGCAGTTTCGAAGTAGAATCGGTAATTTATTTAATAGTCTCATCATGTTTTGCAGAAAGTTCTCGTATTGCATATAGAGAATGAGGAGTTACGTAACGATCTTTTCACTCCGCATTGCATTTCGGGAAGGCGCCGCCATATTAGCAGGATACGCTATCCGTTCCCATGGTTACTTCTCATTCTCTATAAGGATAAATGCTTATATTTTGTTTTGTTTTTGCCTTTAAGTTAAACAACCATTCATTCTTCATTGTATCGTTTGCAGGGAAGAGAAGCTATTTTATCGCACTGCATGATATGCACTGCATTTCTCTCTTAGGTTTTGTAGAATTTGGTTTACAGTATTTACCCGATTAGCGTAAAAACAGTGTCGCCCGCTGGACGCTCGCTGCTGCTTCAGTCATCATATGGTACATTATCCAAATAAAAGTGTGTGTTCAACAAGCTGACAGAAGTCGATCCATTTCTTTGTTGGAAACTTTTAAATGACAAAGTATAATTGTTGTCATTATAAATATTAATTTTTCCATGGCCACGGAGGAGAATCACAGATTGTGGGTCACATTCAGCGAACAGTCACGAACTCACTGTACTTTTTATATTTATTTCAACAAATGACAAGCAAAATCAAATCCCTAGGAGCTTGGGGAAAGTTTTGTAGCATTTTCAAATGCTGGTTAAATGTGCTAAGACAGTGATGCTAAAAGACATGCAGATGAGCCAGAATATCAACGCGACATGTTTAAATGTAAAGCGTTTTCCTCTCTTTAGAAAACGAATCTAGAAGAATTGAAGAGGAGATTTTAAAAAAATCTATTCTAGAACGAAGAGATACATTTTTATTGGACCAAGTATAATCCTGGGAATCTGGGTTATAAAATCGTCATACATCAATCAAAGAAAGATCAGAACACAGAGAGAAAATTAAGTCATTTCTTAGTGCAACATTGCTAGGCCTGGGGGGATATCTATCTAAAGCATCATCCATGCACTCATTAAAGTCACCACCTAAAATAACATAAGAACCTTTAAATTCAGTAAGTAGTTCTTTTACTTTCCGTTTCCCCTTTGTTTTGCTGCCTCCAGCTAGCGCTGTGACGTCACTGACCCTAGTTACCTGTGGTTGGCCTGGCTGTGCGTCACTCAGAAAACAACAGGCCAATCAGAAGAGAGGCTCATGAATATTAATTAGACAGACCAAAATCGACCTGTTCTCAGCAGAGCTCCTGAGAAAGGAGCTGTAAAAATATATTGAGATGGTTTTTGGTACTTATACCGCAAATATATATTCTTAAGGACATCAAAACCTCAAATAAAACTCCAGAAAGGTGTACAATATGGGACCTTTAAAATAAAAAAGCAATACTAAAGATTTTTCTCTTTAAGTGTGCTATAACCAAAATGCAGATTTTAAATTGTTTTATTTCTGTTCATCATTAGAGTACAACAATATAAAACATGCGTTAGATAAATTTTATTATCCTATAATATATATATTCCTCCTTTTTTTGGCTGTTAAATATTATGCTTAAAATATTTTGGCATTTATTACTTTTCCACAGGAAGTGGAAAAGTGTCAATATCAGTAAAAAAAAAAATAGTCAAACTAAGTATTGATCTCTACTAAAACAATGGCTTGAGGTAAACACTTTATGAAGACATGTACAGTACATGTGCTACACACAAAGTCCACCATCAATTATTCCTTACATTTGTTCTCTGAGGCTGTTTCATAGATCATAGATCTTACCATTCTGTTCCGAGCATTTGCTGAAATGTAATATTTTTTCTTTGACTGTTCACATTTGTTCACAACAGTCAGCTGACCTTAAAATACCTGTGAGTGAGCATGTACAGAAAAAATAACGTCACACGTTTTCCAGCATATGTGCACATAACAACAAAACCCTTACATCTGCAAGGGCCTTCAAGTAGCTGCAAATTTAACAGCTAATTTGCTAACATGGCATGACTGTGATACATTCCCTCGAGTTTTGCTTGAACTAATGCATCTCACCAAATATTAATTCAATCTGTTATCTCTGCATCTTTCCACTGATTCTGCTTGCTCCTCCTTTGGTTTTCAAGATCATAGATCTTCAAGATCGCTTACTGGCGCTGAATGATAACGACATTACAAAACGGTTTGACGATACTGTATGCACATGTTAACAGAATGTGCGATTTCAGATCTGGCTGCATATAAGCATATATAATCAGATATGTGTAGTTTCAAGGATCACATCTACAGGCATGCCACATGAAGAGAAAATCAAATTTGGGTCACTTCCAGCATGTTGCTTGTATAGGGGGGTTTAATTCAGACATTTCAAGGTCAAAGTGGTCTGCTTTGTCTTTTCTGTTAGCCCTCCTTCCACCACCGCCTCAATTTGACCTCTGACTCTGGCTAATTAACTGATACAGCTTGACTTATTGGTTAGTGTGACTTGAATACTAAAAGTAAACACTGAGTTTTTCTGGAAAATGGCTATCTGCCCTCTCCTTAGCTTATTTATTTTCCTTCCCCTTTTTTTGTATTACTGACCAACCTTTTACTCTCTGACATATTTTAAACCTCCCTTTCGCAAATATTTTTGTACTTTAACTTCTAATATGCCAAGCCTAATTCATTGATTTTAAATTTAGATGCAAAGCGTTTTACTGAAAATAATTGAATTTAGAATTAAATTAGTTTCTCACTCTCTCTCCCTTCGCAGGGTGTGTGCTCCCAGAAATGCTACCACATGTTTATCGTCGAGACGGTTTGTGTGGCCTGGTTCTCCCTGGAGTTTCTGCTACGGTTCATGCAGGCGCGCAGCAAGCTGGAGTTCCTCCGTGGACCCTTGAACATCATCGACGCCATGGCCATCCTTCCATACTATGTGTCTCTGGTAGTGGATGAGAGCCCCACCAACGAACATGAGCGACCCTCTGGAGGTAAGGGCTACCTGGACAAGCTCGGGTTGGTACTGCGGATCCTGCGTGCCCTTCGGATTCTGTACGTAATGCGGCTGGCCCGCCACTCTCTGGGCTTGCAGACGCTGGGGATGACGGTGCGGCGGAGCACGCGCGAGTTCGGCCTGCTGCTGCTCTTTCTCTGCGTAGCCGTGACGCTCTTTTCGCCTCTGGTGCACCTGGCGGAAAGCGAACTGACCGGAGTGCAGGATTTCAGCAGCATTCCCGCCTCTTACTGGTGGGCGATCATCTCCATGACTACAGTGGGTTATGGGGATATGGTACCTAGAAGCATACCTGGTCAGGTGGTGGCACTCAGCAGCATCCTGAGTGGGATCCTAATCATGGCCTTCCCAGCCACTTCCATCTTCCACATGTTTTCCCGCTCATACCAAGAGTTGAAACAGGAGCACAACAGGATCTTTAAAGAGGAGTGTGCGGCAGCCGCAGCGGCTACCGCAGGATACGATGATGAGCAGGATGGAGGATGGGTGGCCTTTCCTCCTCCCAGACTAGTTCTTACTCCAGACACAGAGACGCCTGGCTCCCTTGAAGACCTTTCTCTTCTCGGGAAAGGTGGAGAGACTTCCGGGAATAACCAGCACCCGTTACCAGCTGGAGCCTTTTAAGTGATGCACACGCATTGTACTCTTCTCTAGATCAAACCTGTTCTTCCATGCCCTCATAATTAACCCTCTTGCATTGGACAGGGTGAAGTTAAAGGGCTTTGAAGCTATTTTGTCTTCCATCAGCCACAAGCTGATCATGTCTCATTAAAGTACTAATTCCTTCATATTCACACTGTGGACATTTAAGATTTAGCACTCCATGAAAATCCATGCAATAGAAGTAAAAAATAAAGCTAGATAGCTAAACTTTAAAGCCTTGTTCCACACAGTTAGACATACAGCAGAGAAATCTAGGTTCCTCAAATTAACTGTCTAATATTTTTTAACAAATCCAAAGATGTGCTTTTTTTGTTGTTGACTGTTTCAGGTTCAAGAATTGCTCTTCCAGAGAACGTGCACTTGAAATGCCCTGCACCGGTTTGGGACAGACATGCTCTTGTACAGCTCCAAATAAAAACAGCAGTAATCTCAATGTCCTGTCCTCTCCTGTTTTTTAGTGTTCATAGAAGGATTTTCTAATCCTCTTCTTTGAAACGCTCAATCATTAGACACAGTCACCCTGTTCTCTTCTCTTCATTTTACGAAACAGCACTTATGTGCCCCTGCTATCTGCCAGCTCTGACATGCAGCAATTAAAGAGTGATGAATCTATGATTGTTTAAGTTTTTATTGCTAGAGTTGAGATTCAGCCATGTTGTGACCTCAACAAGGTCAATGTAGTTTTCGTCGTCTTCTTGCTGATTTCCCCATAGGAGAGTCTGTTGCCCCCAGGTGAAGATCTTCTCTGTATAAGGTCAAAAAATTGTCCCACTGCCCAATGCTTGCAGGGTCCAGCTGGTGGGGGGAGAATCGTGATTAGGCTGGGGATTAACATGCAATAAATTCATAGAGATAAAAAGTCCTTCCGGAGTCAGACTCTGTGGCGGACTTTGCTTTGTCAACAAATCACAAATTTGCACCTCTAATCCAATTATTCAGTCATGTTGCATCGGATGCTTCGCCGAAAGTCCCAGAAGACTGAGTCATGGATCGGGAAAAGGTACAGAGGAAACCAAGAGGATTTGATGGACCAATCAAATTACATGTGTAGCTTTTCGCAGGATTAACCAGCTGGTTGAATCATTAAATGTACATCAGCTTGTTCTTGATGTAAAGGTTAAACCTGTTTATCACTTGTTTTCTTTCATGATAGACACAAGCAGTGCCAGGTTCAGGTCTCAGATGGTCCAGGGGTGTCTCAGTCCACTATTAAGTAATCAGATAGTCAACAATTTCTGTCAGAATCACTATATTATACTAGAAATGTCATCATACTCGTCAAAAAAGGTGGATAAGAGTATACTTCATAAAGCCAACAAATGACACCATGCTATTCTCTACAGCGATGTTGTTGATAAATGCCAGCTATATTTAATGCACAACTGAAATTGTGTTGCAGTTCATTGAGTCATTGGCATCTCAATGTTTAGTGCTTATATTCATGTTCACATTACACTGATCCTAAACTGTTATGTAACATAACCGGGAAGAGAAAACCATATTCTTATCCGTTTTGATAGAACGTATTCTATTGCGGTAACAATTCATATGAACTTAATAACCATCTGCACCATTTAACAGCATTAAATGGGGGGAAGCTTCGTGAGATATGCCATCAGCTCAGCTATAAAGATGCTTTTAGCCACAGTGCTTATTGAAAAATCTTGTTGAAGGATGGCTTGAATGATGTATCATATGCCATTATTTATCAAGGAAGGCCATATCTAGATGGCAAGTGTCTTCTGCTGGCATCAGTGATTGATGTAGAAAGCATCAAGAAGGGTTTAAGAGGCAATCTATCAGATCTTCTTGATGGAGAGATTGATTCCTATTCGGTAGGTAAGTGCTTTTTAGATTTCAAAGTGTAGTAAACCTAATATTTAGTTCTCTCTTCAAGTCAACCCTTTTATGGTGCAATCTAAACAATAGGTCAATGATGCGTGTGTGTGTTTTAACATTTCAGAGTGTATAGTGGTGGTTGAATGTTATGGTTGTGTGTTTGTGACAAGTACAACGCAGTCCATGGATGGATGGCCGGCCATTGCAGTCTCTCTCAATCACCCATGACTTTTAAAGCTGATCATGCTCTTCATTTATCATCCAGGACTCAGAAGGCCAACATTCACATTTTGCACAAAAACAGAGTCATAATTTAGTTTTCCAGTACCATTTCCCAACCTTTTTCTGACCCTTAGAATTAAACAGGTTTATATTTTGCCACTGTCCCTTTAAGATTTTTAAGATGCCCTTTTCACATGTGAAATCAGTAAAAGCACTTTTATATGCTTATACACATCTTTCAATAACAGCCACTTGGCAAAGCCTGCTTTACATTGTGACATTTTACAAAACACTGAAATATAACGCATAAACTGTGAAGGTCAGGCTAGAATGATCAAAAACTGTACTGTTTTTAATGGCAGGATATTCATTTTACTGATATCATTAGTTCTTATGGTGTTTAGAATGCTATCTTTTATGTTTCTTACTTTCTCATTACTTGATCGTGACTGAGCAGCCCAGTTTCTGAACGCTGAATTGACGTTATTGATGTGTAAATGTGGGTAGTGTCAGACATCAAGATGTTTTTGCAGCGTTGTTTCATTAAATGGCCTTTTTAACGCTTTTTCGCTTCTTAAAAGATCAAGGAAAACTGTATTTCCTATTACATTAATCTTTAAACTCTCCATGATTGGCACGAGTTCTGCAGTGCTGTCTGAATGCTTCTATTAGCATATTTGTGATGTTGTCATCATACCATATTTCAGGCTCAAATGTAACTTTTTATCACTGCATTAAGCTTCCTCTTGGCAGAGATACTAGAAGTGAACAGATGTTTGAGTTCTCCATATTCAGTTCAGTTTTGATCTGATATGTCAGTCATAATTGGGCACAGGCTTGTCAGTCGGTCTGTTTCTTTGTAACTGGATTTGATCTTGTGAATTTTGGTTGACATTATGGGGATCTAGATATACAGCATACATTGAATTACCCAGAATGCATTGCCTAATCTCATCTCATCTTGTGATGTATTTTTTCAAATACACAGTCGGTAGTATAGATTAAAGAAAGAGTCTCTTGTGATGTATCAGTGAGATTAAATGAAAACTTGCTATATATCATGTATTAAATATGTTTTGACATCACATCCTGCAGCTTTTTTGCTTTCACTGTGGACAGACAAATAGCTTGACGTTGTAAACGTATTGCATTGCTTCTAGCTACGACACAGTGTCATTCTTTCTCTCTTCTGTCTGTCATGATGGTAAGAGCCTCAATGGGCAGTAAGCTTCCCATTAATCTTAGCTGACAGCTTGACCATAGATGTACCGCAGCGTGGCAATGAAATTCTGGAAAGGGTCTCGCTTGGGAAGTTAAAGCGTTCCTCTTCTCTGTATCACATGAGCATCATCATTGCAGTAGTTCTAGGTGGAGGTTTTATTGAACATTAGAGACCTTAGTGTCTTTGACAGACAGCTGTGATTGGAGCCATTCCTAGTATTTCTTTAAAGGCGAAGTTTTAAAAATGAATCAAAGGCTCTAGGAGGAGGCGTTTTCAGCACTTTTTTCCAGGCTTACTTCACTGTGAGTATCCATATATTATTTATACACCACACAAAGCTGAGCGAACGAGTAGGAGGGACACTTCAAGCACTCATTCATATGCAGAATTAGTCGGGTTCATTTAAAGAGTGCCATATGATGTGTTATCAGCTAGTAAACTCGGATTAGATATTACATCTGTTCATTTGCAGCATCTGGCTCATAAACATCTCTATTTCCTAGAATAAGTCTCATTCTCTGTTCAAAAAGAGAAAAGTACTGTAAACATGTTTTTGTTGGAACATTGTTCATCATCCTGAGAAGCTAGAAGGTGGAGTAAAACAATAAATATTAAATGAGTTTCAATTACATTTGTTCGATTTTTTAAAAACAAATGTCATGTTTACAATAATGCAATCACAGTGGAAGTCTATGGGCCTTCAACTTTTCACTGTACACAAATAAAAAGGCTACCTGCAATGTGCTGTTTTTATACTATTTATATAGAGGCTGATGATGCTTTTTACATTTTCTTTCTTAGTCAGGTTTCTCAGGCTCTTAAGCAGGTGTTTGTGCATGATGACTTTTATTCCTGCCGTCAAATGAGCCACTTGTGTAGCAGGTGTTCTGCTGATGTCTGCTTGATGTTCTGCTCAGGTACAAAGTGTATTTTTGTGTCCCTTAGAAACCACCAACAAACTGTGTCAGATTTGGAACTGTAACAAGCCTTCCATCTTATAGACAAACTAATATAATGTAGTTGACGTTTTTAGTATCTTGTGGTGAAAAATTAGGTTTTGTCTCTTAAACTAATGAAAATGACTGCTTATACTGTGATATGTCTGCTATTGGGTGATGGCAACCAACATCTGTTCTTCTTCATTACTCCAAAGTTGTGTAGTTTGACGTTTGAGACAAATATATTGAGAGAGTCAATGAATAATGCTAGTAAATACTAATTTGATATGGTAAATGAAACAAACAGAGAATAGTGACTTTATAATTACTGCAAAGTCATAATTTAACTGCATTGCAGCATCGTTAGCAAGCTTTGCATTTCATCTCTGGTGCTTGAAATGTCTAAAATGGGTGTTTTATGATATTGAATTTCTGTATATCATCCCATAAACAGATCGGATGTCAAAGGCTATGTTCATTACTGCATACTGTGCAATACTGTACATACTCAAAGCTTTTTTTGTAAATATGCGAAATGCATTATAAAATGTTAAACATTTTTTAAACAGCAGTAAATTATTGTCACAATTTTTCATTCAGGATCAAGTCCCCGAACTAGTAACTTTCTGACATCCAATCAAATAATGAGAAAGATGTTAAAAACCATATTAATAGTACTTCTAGGTCATTTGTTATTCTGGAAATGGAAGGTTAGGTGGAGTCCATTGTATTGTGTGATACATTACATTGTATTCCATACTTATATTCCATGCATTGTGTTCTGTTGTAAACTGCACGTTTTAGTAAAAATAGTAGGTCATACATTTATTCATTTCATGCAGGTGTATTCTATATGCATACTGCAGACATTTTTAAGAGTCATAAATTATGCCATTAGTTGCTGTTCTGGTTGCTGGAAGTGCTATAATTGCTGTAATAATATAAACTTGTTCTGATGTTCTACAGAAGCTGCTATGCTGGAATCATACATGAACAAGAGAGATCAGAGAGACAGGTGAAGGGCTGAGATGAAGCAGGTATCTAGAGATAAGAAGGCAGATACAGGACACTGATGATTACTGTCTTTAAGGGCAGATTAAAGGGCAGTGTTAATCATCTGATCACCATGGGTAATTAGTTCCAACTTCTAACATCCTAGAACCTATCGATCAAAGCTCACTCTAAATAGCCCACAGACAGGGACGAGCTATTCTAGAGGCCATGGTGACCAGAATGATGTCATGTCAGGGAATGTAGAAATGTCCCTGAATCAGTTATGCAACTGTGACTGTAATGTATTAATGGGCTTCATCAGACCTCAAGAAGGACGGTGGTGAATCCATAAAATGTCCACAGACAAATGATTTCATTTATGATTTATAATCACCTTTCCCCGGGTCTGGGTTCTAACACTCTGCAAAAATTCTCAAACTACCTTTTATTATCAGCAGGTACAGTGGAGTAGGAGAATGGAATCACAGATAGAAGAAAGAATAGGAAAAGACCCAAAAATGCTATATGGCTGCTATACTATCTATCTAGTTGAATTTTGAGTTATGTCTTCGTAATGTGTAGGTACTTTCTGTACAATACTACAATGTCAAACTACAACACATCACAGATGAAAAATTGTTTTACAGTCATTCCATTCAATTTTAGTCACTAGTTAGATATCATAATTGTAGAACTGGGTTTTATTTCCTTTCTCTCATCTCTCCTGTGCAGCTCCAGCACATATATCATCACTATATCATCAGTCTCACTCTGGGTCACTGCCAGATGTTTGCTTACCTAAAATCAAGAAATTGAACGCCATAAAAACATTCAAAAAAAACTTGTCCACAGGGATCTCCATATGCCACAGAATCAATCGAGCCACCAATTTGACTGCCCCATTTATCTTCAAACATAACGATGGTAGGAGAAAACAAAGTAGTCCAGTTGGATTGAAATTGTACCCCCTCCTCCCTCCTTCCTATATTAGATATACAGTGTAATCTGTGATCAATCCCGAGATAGGGAAAAGCGGTAGAAGAAGACTTTGTGGCAGGGCTGGATTGAGTCTTAATCATCCAAACTTTCAGCACAGACTGTGAATAAGCCCCTGATTGGCCCTTCATTTCGCTCGGTTGGAAATGCACAGAAAACCATCATCTTGCATTAGTTTCCCAGCGCATGCATATATGCATGTGTGTGCACACGTCCACACTCTGACATTTTGATTGGCTGTACAGTACATTTTTGTTGACTAAATCTCTCTCTGCTCGTGTAACTTAGAATGCCTTGGGCTTTGAGTGCTATTCGTGACGCTGGGCAGATGGTGAGGTTGAACTCCTGAGTGATGAATCAAGGGTTCGAAATATAGATCAGTGCAACACTCTGCAGGGGCTGTGGTAAAAAGAGCACCCTTAAAAGAAACTGTAGATTGGTGCTCGAACAAATATAAAACTTCAATTTAAAATTTCAAATGTTTATGATCTACACTGTAAGAAAAATAAATAAATAACAACAAACACTTTATGGTAATTGTCTGTTAGGACATCATCCAGTAATTTTTACAGACCCTAAATCACAACCCAATTAGCGAAATTCACAATTCAGGTAAAACACCTGAAAAAAAAAAATCAATATAAAAAATTCCATATTTTTAATACTGTACATAGTGTACACATCTGAGCAGTATTAAAAAGTCTGTGTAAAGACACCTAAATGCCACTGTACATTTACATTTAGTCATTTAGCAGATGCGTTTATCCAAAGCGACTTACAAATGAGGACAACAGAAGCAATCAAAAACAACAAAAGAGTGCTGTGACAAGGCTCGGTTAGCCGGTTAATCTAGTATTAGAGGGACTTTTTTAAATAAAAATAAAACAAGTCAAAAGAATAGAAAAAGAAAAGAGAATACTAGTGCTAGAGGCTCATTTTTTTATAATAAATAAAAAGAAAACAAGTAGATAGAATAGAAAAAGAATAGAGAATGCCAGTGTTAGAGGCTCTTTTTAAAAAAAAAAAAGAAAAAAAAGAAGTTACAATAGAAAGTTCAATTGGATAATTTTTTAAATATATATTTTTTGTATCATATTAATAATGTATAATTTTTTTCTACTTAATTTATTTTATTTCAGTTTTTACTTTTATCATTTTTATTATTATTATCATTATTATATTTGCAGGTTTGGTCCTCCATCATTCATACAAAATAGCCTTGTCAAGCTTGTTGTTTTACTGTATAATGTTTTATTCATGTATGTTTTACACACTTCATAACTTTCTTCTATTAAACCTTTGAGATGTGCAGAAACCTACTAGTTGTTGTTTATACAGTACAATGAAAATGTCCCAGAGGAATTCAAGCCTGGAATTACACATTTTCAGATGAAATGTAAGCAACACGCATGCAAAATAAACTCTTACACCACTCAGTATTCTAAACATACAGCCATAGTAAACCTCAGATATAATAACCCTTCTGTCTTCTGTCTCATTTACATAAGCTCCACCTTTTCCTCATCACAGCAGACCAGAGGCTTAGTGCTACAACACACCTGATGGCTACAGGTAAGACTTCTTGCTTCTTTATATCACGTTAGCACAGAGCTTTGCTTTGTCTTTATGTCTTCTGTTATTTTTCCATCAGCGTGTGATGCTAAGCTGTGTAAGGATAAGAGGGGAAGGGATGTTCTTTGGTGCTGTGACACCAAATCCTCTTGAGGAGCACAGATGGTCACTATGGACACCAAAACATAACCATGACTATAACAGGGGGCACCTGTGGTATCACATCTTATATAGATGAAAACAACAGAATAGAATCAATGTTAGTGGCATAAAAAATATGCAGTACATAGTCATTATTAGCAAATACTCAACAGTCTTCAGATCTCTCTTCAATTTCATCATCATCCTCATTTTTTTTTTTTAGAAGATGTGAAAAGTGTACTTTCTAAAGACTTTAAATGTAAGAACTGGGAATTGGGAACATGCTCAACAGAGATATAAATGCATGACAAAGTTCATTTAAAGTAGATGCATTTCATTCCATTCAAATTCTCCTTAAATTTTACTTTCTGTTTGTTACTTCTGTTTACATTCAATTTGAAGCAGGAACCGAACTGAATTTCTCAGTTCATTTTGAATTCTGATATAGGCTACTAATTATACAGAAAAGATTTTGAAGATGCCAATATTGTTTAAATTCACAAAAAAGAGAATCCATGTCTATCTATACCAATTTTCCACTGTTCGAAATCAGTATTCTTAGCTGGAATAGACTGGTCAAGTCTTTTAAAGGAATAGATCACCCAAAAACGAAAATGTTGTCATCATTTACTCACCCTCATGTTGTTCCAAACCTGAATGAGTTTTTTTGCTGATGTTTAACATAGAAGATATTTTTGAAGAATGCTGGTAATCAAGACTTCCATTTCTTTCCCTACTCTGGAAGTCAATGGGGACCAACAACTGTTTGGTTCTTCAAAATTCTTCAGAATATCTTCTTTTGTGTTCAACATAAGAAAGAAAATTTAAATTTTTGGGTGAACTATTCCTTTAAGTCCCAAGTCGCATTTTATAATAAGCTTGCTAGTGGGACAGCTAATCCAAAAAAAAAAAAAAGGTATTACTTGAAACAACCACACCACATTTTGATTTACTTTGATTTATCTCCAGAATTGCCCGGCAACTTTGTATCCAAGAAAAAATAATGTGCATTCTGTCTTCGTTCTGGAAGAATATGCTTTGTAACAGAAGCTTCAGAGATAGTAACAGAGCAATTTCGGTGGAATTGTGATTTAGATGATCTTTATATTCCAATGAGATCCTGCATGGCTGGCTTCTCATCTTTTCGTGATACACAGGTTTTGTAATCAACAGCAAAGCCATCTGGGTAAGTGCAGAGACACCTGTGCTTTTTGGGTGAAAGCCACTGAAGTGGAAGCACTGCCAGAAGAGAATGCCCTTCTAGCAATGACAATGTAAAAACATACAGTTCAACGTCATAACATGTTATTCCACCCCCGCAATATGCATCTTATATTGTTCTGAACCATTTGGCGGCTTAATACTTAACTTATCTTGACCATGTTATCTAATTAGTGTCTTTTCACATTTTCATCCTATGAGAGGGATCCTGAACATAAAGACCTTATTATGATGAATGATCCACGGCTCAGCTAATACTAACCTTCTGTTTAACACCTTGTGGGTCACGGCACCCAAACAGAGATTAATCTGAAAGTTATTTCATCCCTGCTGTGATATCCAGTAACACGAAAATCAGTCTGATTAAGCTACTGTCAGTTTTTACTTTATGAGACGTGTCGAAATTCATGCCTGGAATATGAAATCATTAAACAAGATGCCAAGGTCTGTTGACCAAGGGTAGTCTGATGCAGAGTCCAGAGAGTAAAAGATCACAGATAATCAGGCACTGCACAATATTCGATAACTAACTTGCTGACAGTTGGTTGGTTATTAAAGTTCTTTTTAATTGGATTTCATCCAAGACTGGACCAGCAATTAGTCAGAGAACGTTCAACCTATGAAGCTTTAAACAGGACATGCATCATTTAACTTTATAGCTGATCATGTGAGCATAATATATGTTATTTTAACCTTGTGCTATTTAACGAAAAAGATACGTTTCTCTAGTTAGTTAGTTAGTTATCCCTCTGCCTCTATATTCAAGAAATACCATTCAAAAGTTTGGGGTCAGTAAACATTTTTTTTTTTTTATTAATAATTAATACTTTCTTTTGAGAAAGGGTGCATTAAATTGATGTTACAAAAAGATTTCTGTTTTTAAAAAATGCTGTTTTATGAACTTTTCAAATAGTCCTAAACGTTACGGTTTTCGTAGAAATAGTAAGCTGTTTTTAACATAAAAATAATAATAAATGTTTCTTAAAGGCACAATATGTAATTTTTCGCCGCTAGAGGGCGCATATTCAAAATAAACAAAGAAACAAAGGCATAGTTTGATGACACCGTGACTGAGTGTGGAATCATGGGAGTTGTGGTCTTCATCCCCACAGCCGATGCAATCCGACGGGACTCGGGCAGAAATCATGTTCATGGATGAGCTAATGATTTATTAACGTAGTAGAATGAAGCAGGGTGAGGCTGAAAGCCGTCGAAGTGAAACGAGGCCACTGAACGAGCGTGACACACGGCTCGAAAGCAGCGGAGCTTTTATTATGCCACAGTCGACTGCTTCCGCTCCTTCCGGTCGTGTGTATGTGGGGGAAAAAAAGCAGCGCTGTTTTATCATACTAGATACATTTGAAAGTTCTGTTATAATGCTATAGAATGATTTCTGAAGGATCAAGTGACACTGAAGACTGAAGTAATTGCTGCTAAAATTTAGCATTTTCATATATTTTAAAATAGAAAATTATTTTAAATATAATAATATTTTAATCATCTTTATTTTTAATCAAATAAATGCAGCTTTGGTGAATATAAAATGCCACTAAAAAGCATAAAATACTACTAACAATTATATAAATGGTATATTTCTTGAAAGCGGCTGCTTATGTCATATTATTATGTAGTGCTTGATGATTAAGTTGATATTTATCGCTCAGACAGAAGACAGTTGGATAGACGTAGTGCAGTTTATTATGACGTTTCGGTTTCAGTAATATATCTGAGAATGTCTACATATATTTTATGACTTTCAGTGCTGAAATCAGTTTAGCTATGGCAGATGAAGGCATTATAAAGTAAAGAGAGGTAAGCCAATAGTTAATTTATCTATGCATGATAAAACTTGCATATACTCATAATTTACATTATCAAGTTTGCATGCTTTGACACTACATATATCCTTTTCAGTAATCTATTATAAATACAATTTAAAGCATTAGTAAAAATCAATAAAATGGGTGTTAATGTCATACTAACTGACTTCTCATCTTTTTGTCCAATGTACTGCCACTCCAGGATTGTATATACATGTATTATCATGTATGTGTCACATTAACATATTATTTAACATGCATGTTGTGCAACCAGCATTCTTTTGGTTCTTCTATTTGGAAGCTGAACACGTCTGATGTACTTTTTTACTATCCACTTATTTTTTTTAATGCAAACTTCATTTTAGCATCTCTGTAATATTACTCACCATCTATTTCATAATGAATAGTGTGTAAGTGCCTGTCCAGAAGCCAACAATTACAGCTGAATGAATCTGAAGCTGACAATTTTTATGCACAGTTGACAGTTGAACCTTCCTTTTAGGAAACACTTCCTATTTTACATGCATAAAGAGGGAGAGGGAGAACATCAATGAAACAAGTTTTTTATTGGCCCCAGAGCTTATTTACTTTTCCTTCCTTTTAATTTGTTTTTCAAAACACTTTGGTTTTTTGCTCTAAGCAGTGAAGATCAGACATCAGAGGAAGCTTAAATGACCTCCACTAATCAATGAACTCAGAGCAGTGGCTGAGAGATGAGATTCAGGCTATTACTGAACTGCTTTTGGTTCTCAGGGTAAAGTACTGTTTATGCATCAATTTTAGTTTAAATGGAGTGTCAGTAGTTCAAGATTCCAGGTTTGCACCTAGATAAAAATGGTTTTCTGAATGTTTTTCCAAACTAGTTTCGATTACCTATATGATGACCTTGGACGATGCTAATTTGAAACACAATTAGGCAGGATGACATTACTGAGCACTGAACTTACAAACAGCATATCAAATTCTTTGGAGGTCAAAGGTTTACCCAAAAACCCTCCATCTCATCTTCAAAATCCTACTATTATAGGCACTTTGTGAGCTACTGAGTGAAAAGGAATGAGAATGAAAAGAAAAGAATGAAAAGGAATTATGTACCATATTAGAGTCTATCAAAAAAGCTGATGTCTGTACATTTCTTTTTTTTCTTGATCAGTTATAGTGCAGTTTTTACCCATTTCTTTTATATCTGATCCTTAGAAATTATTTTCATTGGTGCTGGCTAAAGTATTCAGTTATAAATTACATGTTTGACTTGAATAAAAGCAGTTCATTTAGATGCTATCCCACGATGTACATTTCTAGCTTATCTAGTAAAACGTGTTTTGAAGTGTTGAATGCACCAGAAGTCTCATCAATTTTATCATAAGGAAAGTTTTAAATGATATAAAGAGGCTGTGTTTCTCTGTTCATTTGCTTCTATTGGCGAACTGTATTATAAGATATATTCAACCTAGCAGGGTAGGGTATAAAAGTGATTTCGGTGATAAAGTGATAAAAAAGAGAATGATGTGCTTTGCACATTACTGTGCAGCAGAGTAATTCATTTACAAAACAGCTTATTTATGCTCAGGTCCAGAGATCATTAGAGCGTTGGACCAGTGAGGCTCGGCCAGAGTAGTTGTGCAACTCCTGCAGTATAACAAGATAAACTCTCTTACATGCTCTAATATAGAGGACTATCAGGAAATGCACCACCATTTTATCAGAAGTAAGAATTTTAATATAATATAATGTAATATAATATAATATAATGTAAATTTGTAAATAAGTTATATTTGTTTTTGAAAATACAGTAAAATCGTTTTTTTATAATAATAATACTACAATTTCTACTTTCTTTTCCCAAATCTCTCCCTCTTGAAATAGCAGGTTACCTCCCATGTCCTACTTGTTCCCTGTGTTGACCTTTGTATTTCTGTGTACAGTAGCATGGATATGCAGTGTCACTGAAGATGAGCCAGGCAGAAAGTGGGAATGAGGAGTCTTTTCAGCCGACAGACACCATGAGAGGTAAGATCATGTTTGCTTTGCAAATGTAATGACCCTGAAACCCTTCCTTCTGTGATTAAATTCAGAATATAGATGCTTATTGTATTTTAAATGATTGCTTCATGATAAAAAAATATATATATTATATGAAATAGCAAGGTGTTCCACTTAGATTTTTTTTAATAATGTTTTTTGACCATTTAAATTTCACATTGAGAATAGGTATTGATTAAAAAGCTGTACTGTATTTTACACACAAAAACAGCCTAAAATTATCATGAATACTGGGGGGCAGAATGTCCCCCTCTATCTATTCCAGTTATCACCCTGATGATAACCTATAAATAAAGAAAATGCACAAAATAACAAAAAATAATATGGCAAAAAATCATCAGTGGGTTTCTGTGTTGTCCTACATGGCATTCCTAAGTTTCATGTTATGTGTGGGGGTGATATACAGGTCATCATGTGTTTACCTGTCCTAAGTGATAACTTCTCTCCTGCATGACATGCTGTTAGCTCTTCACACCTATACATAAACACATGAGACATAAAACAGGACAGAGAAACATGAAAACAAGCTCTAGAAACCACCCCTATATGGATAATGAAAGAGACCACCATCAACTCCAACTACGTTCAGCTGACTGATTCAGTGCTGACTGTTAACATTTGCTTCTGGCGGTAAAAAATAACTACTTTTCTCACTGTTTATGTGTGCTGGCCTTATACAGACGGCCAAGCGAAAACAAGTTTACAGGGTGTCCTAAAATCTTGTTAGGGTCTTGACATAGGTTACGCATTCATTCCCTCATAGATAAACACATGTGCACATAGCATAAGTTCAGTGTTGTATAATATGATTACAGCTTGTAGTAGTTAATCATTCTTCAGCTGTTTTGACACTTAGAGGTAATAATTGATGAATTATATCACTTTCGTCTGATGTGTTACTGAGCTCAGGGAACATCAGTGCTGACTAGGCAGTGTGGATTTATGCATTCCATTGATGTAAAAATAGTCTGATGTATGCTGTATCTCATTTTTAGATTGCAGATGATGCTTTGAACTTCTCTCCTGAGCTTCCAATGGAACTACAAAGGAAGAGCCGAACAGTTCAGCCTGCAGGTCCTCTGGATGGAGGTTATGGCTGGTTCATAGTGCTTTCCACCTTCCTTGTCTTTGGGCTGACATTCGGAGTAATCAAGTCCTTTGGTGTGTTCTTCATAGAAATCCAACACTACTTTGCAACCACAGCGACTGCAAGCTCATGGATCACATCTATCTCTGTGGCAACTGTACATTTTGGGGGTATGTGGCAATTTAAAGTTTCAACCAGCAGGGGGCTCACTCCACTTACACTGTTAGCAGCACACAACTTTGCCTTTTAATGTCATACATGAGACTGATATATTTATGAATTTCAAAATGAAAATGTGACGGTCAAAAACTCGGTATCACATTTGATCATACAAGCTTGTTGTAATCTTTTAAAATGTTCTCTTGTAAAATCCATTTTCTTATTTATGAATTTAACAAATATTATATTAATATTATAATTTATTTAATAAAATATTACATTTACATTTAGTCATTTAGCAGAAGCTTTTATCCAAAGCGACTTACAAATGAGAACAATCAAAATCAACAAAAAAGCAATGATATGCAAGTGCTATAACAAGCCTAAGTTAGCTTAACGCAGTACACATAGCAAGGTTTTTTTTTTATTATATAATAAATAAAAAGAAAACAGATAGAATAGAAAAATAATAGAGCAAGCTAGTATTAGAGGACTTTTTTTGCTTTTTGTTAAAGGGGTCATATGATGCGATTTCAAGTTTTCCTTTCACAATAAAATGAAGATGTCATTTGGTAAAAACTCATGTTTGTTGTCGTTGCCTGATCTTATTCATTATTAAGACTCATACTGACACACGATCGTTAATCTTTTAATATTTGTTAGAGACACACTCATGTTCTAGTATATACAGTGTGTATGTATATATATATATATATATATATATATATATATATGTTATTTTGCACAATTCCACAATTCAATTTTAATGCAAAATCAAAGCCACAAACACTTTGGCTATAAATGAAGATGTGGTTCAGCAAAAATGCTTGTCACACTTGATTTTCATCATTGTCTAATCCTATTAAGATGCATGGCAACACACAAACTCATTGTAATCTTTCAATATTTGTTCTCTCATCTTTTTTTTTTAATTTATGAATAATTTCTATTACTAATATTTTTAGTTATTCAAATATTATGTTAATATTCATTGTTTAACAATATTATTTTACACAGTTTTCACACAAAATCTACGCTGCAAACCAGCTTGTGATTTCCGAAAAACAATTGAGAACTCTTTGTCACACCTGATCTTCACTGTTGTCTGATCTTATTTGTGATTAAGATGCATGCCAACACACAAGCTCGCTTTAATCTTGTAATATTTGTTAGAGACACGCTCATGTTCTCTGGCACCATCAGACTTTAAAACATTGTGTGGCTGGAATAAATCTAACAGAGCAGGGGACTAGAAATATGAGTTCCTACATTTCTCTGTCTCCCAGTATAATAGCATTACTGGGCTGATGGAGCACTTGGCTCCTGGTGGTACAGTATGTCATGACGGTGTGCTTCGTGTTTGTCTGTGATTCAGCCCCCGTAGGCTCTGCACTGAGCGCGTACTTCGGCCATCGGCCTGTGGTCATGTCGGGGGGTCTGCTGAGCAGCATTGGGATGGTGGCCGGGTCATATGCCCAGGATCTGCTACAGCTGTACATCACTGTGGGGTTCCTCACAGGTAAGAGCGCGGCCAGCAGTGGAGCATATGGCTGTACTCACACACACATTCACGTTTCCAATGTTTCAATGAGGATTCACAACTTGAAAAGATCATTAGCCATTTATAATAGCTGTATGGGATCTTATTCATGAATCTCTCAGATTCAAGAACACAGCAGAGCATATGATGAGATGAGAAAATGGTAGGGTCAAAAGAAAAAAAAGAAAGAAAGTTCACTATAACTGTTGGCGCATTTAGTCCAATTATTAATTTTAATTATTAATTACATTTTTACTATATCTTTCTTAATTACTTGTTAGTTAGCAAATTATTCATGTAGCTTATTTCATTAATTGCCACTTTCTTAGTATCTTAATTAACATATTTGTAATTTATTTTACTATTTAGTTATTTTGCTTAATTTTTTGTTTTGCAATGTTATTTTTATTTTATTTCTAATATTTATTTTCATATTTACTTATCTATATATTATAATATTTTGCACTGATGTTATTTTGCACAAAATAAGCTGCAAACACTAAAAATGGACTGATTTTGTCAGACCAATAAAGCACACTAAAAGAAAGAAAGAAAGAAAGAAAGAAAGAAAGAAAGAAAGAAAGAAAGAAAGAAAGAAAGAAAGAAAAAGAAAGAAAAATATATCATGCGGCACAACTTTTTCAACATTTAAAATAATAATAAATGTTCCTTTAGCACAGAATCAACATATTAGAATGATTTCTGAAGGATCATGTGACACTGAAGATTGGAGTAATGGTGCTGAAAATTCAGCTTTGCATCACAGGAATAAATTACATTTTAAAATATATTAAAATAGATAATAGTTATTTTAGATCGTAATAATATTTCACAATATTGCTGTTTTTACCGTATTTTTAATAAAATAAATGCAGCCTTGGTGAGCATAAGAGAAGTCTTTAAAAAAAAACGACATTATAATCATACCGACCCCAAACTTTCAATCGGGAATTCAGTGTTACTAGACGGTCATAATACACATAATCTTGCAATACAGTTGTCCATTTAACCAGTGGCATTTCAGCATTGTTTTACCCTTGAAAAATTAATGACTTGTCAGAGGAATAAATGCTTGCTCAGGGATATCCACCTGCTTTGCTCTCTGAATGTCCTTTTTGTTTCGTCCTCTGCAGGATTTGGCTATGCCCTGACCTGGACCCCTACTGTGACCATGCTGGGCTGGTACTTTGAGAAGCGACGGCCAGTGGCCAATGCTCTGGCCAGCACAGGAGAGTGCATCCTCACCTTCATCCTCACCCCATCCTTCCAGTTCATGGTGGATCAGTATTCCTGGAGGGGAGCGATGCTGATCCTGGGAGCTCTGCAGCTCAACTTGTGTTTGTGTGGAGCTCTTCTGAGACCCCTCAACAGACACGTTCCTCCTAAAGAGCTCGAGGAGAAAGAGCACGAGCTGGAGCTGTTATCTCAACCTCACATAGACTCTAGAAGTTCAAATAATAGGTCAGACTCAAAAAAATTGGATCCACTGAAGGTCAAAATCATTCGTTACGTGGACTACACTCTTATCGCTAATGCTCGCTTCATGGTCTACTCAATGTTTGGTGTCTTCGCTGCTCTCGGCTTCTTCGCTCCATCTCTCTTTCTGGTTCCGTACGCCCGCAGTCAAGGAGTGGAGGAGTACCAGGCGGCCGCTCTCATGTCCATCTCTGCGGTGCTGGACCTGTTAGGCAGGGTGTTATTTGGGTGGGTGGCTAATCTGCGGCTGGTCAAGACAGTCCATCAGCTGATCATCACAGTGATTCTGTTGGGCATTGTTCTGCTGCTCGGCCCACTTGCAACCACATTCACCCAGCTAGCGCTGTTCAGTGCGGGTTATGGACTGGTGTTCGGAGCGACTGTGGCCATTCACATCACGGTACTCGCGGAGGTGGTGGGGGTGGAGAGGCTGGGAAGTGCTCTGGGCTTCTTCATGCTCATCCGCAGCAGTGGTGGCCTCCTTGGACCACCTTTGGCAGGTGAGATGTTTAAGAGAAATTTGGTCACTAGTGACTATCCTAAGCAGTGACATCAAATTATTATGTTATATTTGATATTTATTTATTTGTTGAGTGTGTAATTTAGATAAATCACTAATAATATTATTATACAATAAGCAGCGACATCAAAATTATTATATTATATTTGTGATTTATTTATATGTTGAGTGTGTAATTTCAATAAATCAATAATATAATATAATATAATATAATATAATGAGTGTAATATATAACATAATATTATATAATGTATATAACATAATATTATGACTTAATAACTCAACAAATTATATTATATTATATTATATTACATGTTATAATTTATAAAATGTATAAATTGTAATCATTATTATATGATATTATATTATATTATTGATTTATTTAAATTACACACTCAACAAATAAATAAATCACAAATATAATATAATAATGTTGATGTTGCTGCTTATTGTATAATTACACACTTAAATAAATTGATTTGTTCCTTTATTTGTTTGTGTGTAATTATGAACTCTACCACCAGGGGCTACATAGTTTAACATGCAATATTGTTACAAATAGCTTGCTGACGTTACTCTAGTCTGACATTGTACAGTAACAATATGTAACGCTCTTTATCAGTCATCCTAATGCATACCCTTTCCTCATCATATTTCTTTGATGAGGTTTCTCATTAATGCCCGACAGGACTCAATTTACAGTAATACTATGCTATCGTCCCATACAGCATTGCCTATCAGAGAAATGCACTCGGCTATTGTTTTAATTTCATGGATTATTGGTCACTGCGTAAATGGCTTTTCCTGTTTCAATAGCAGGCCACGTTTTGACTGCCCTTACCAAATTTAAACCATTTATTTGGTTTCATTGGCTGTAATTTTTCTGTGCCTGCTGCTCAGTACGTTAGCCTACTCATCACAAACGTTAGTGTGATAATACATCAGCGGAGCTCTGCAAAAGTGGCCAATAAATCAACAAACAAACAACCAGCCAAGAACAACAATGTATATAATCGCTGTAATTGATTGCTAGACTATAAGCTCTGATAGGGAAACTTCAAATAGATAGTTCTGTAATGTTGAAATAATGACATTTTGCTCTTACCTAACACTTTTTTTCTCGAAAACATCTGCCAAAACATGGCACAAGTTCACCCAAAGCAGCCAAAAACCTCTCCCACACCAGAGGCAGTTCAACACTAAATCATCCAGAAAAATCTCATCTGTCCATTTAAAGGCATTGACTGCCAAAACGACGTCTATATCTGTGTTCTGAAAGACTAATGTACTTAATATGAATCTCTTGGGGGTTTAGTCCGTTAAATAGAGCACAGATTGATGTTTGGGAGGAGAGGAGCGCCTTTATTTTAGGCACTTCAGGTTAAGAGTGTAGTCTGCTGGGCTTCATAACCGGCTGTGTAATTACACCATAAATTAGCTCTGCAGCAGTTTTTCTCAGTGAGTTTTAATCGGGTTGGAAAACTCCTTTACTGTGGCATTATAAAAGACATCTCAAATAATCACTGCGTCACTGACTTCACAGGCGCTCTATTCCTCTGTGCTTTAATTGATTGATCATTTAAAATAAATGTATCAGGGAAATGTGCATTCAGAAAGCAGCTTGGCCCGAAAACGTGAGGTGGGAAGATGCACGAACAACTGCGGGCTAATTAGTGGTGCTTGGGCAAGCGTCACTGTTATGCACGCGCAATCATCCAGAACATCCTATTGCAACTGCATACAAATGCCCTTACAACCACCTACAACACCCTAGAATTGTTTGCATGCAATCAGCACTCTCATTTTGCTCAGATGTCAATATTTAAATTTTAATTGCAAGCTAATAACATTGTCATAATATTAAATACTACTTACCATATTTTATAACTGTATAGAAAATCTGACCACATAAGAGATTTGTGGTTTGTGGTTTTATTTTAGAGATTTGTCAATTAATAGTTTACCTAAAAATTTAATTTAGCTGACACTTTACTCACCCTCAGGCCATCCAAGATGTAGATGATTTTTGGAGAAATTCAGCATTACATCAGTTGCTCACCAATGGATCCTCTGCAGTGAATGGGTGCCGTCAGAATGAAAGTTAAAACAGCTGATAATAACATCACAATAATCCACAAGTGATCCACATGATGCCTGTCCATCAATTAATATATTGTGCAGTGAAAATATGCGTGTTTGTAAGAAACAAATCCATCATTAACGCATTTTAACTTTAAAAAGTCACATCTGACCAAAACATAATGCTTCCTCCAGTGAAAAAGTCTTTCCCATATTGTCCTCTCACTTCAAAATCTACCAACATACTTGTTTAATACTGTCTTGGGCTGTTTTTGCTTGTAAACAGTGCTTGATCTGTGCATATTTCTCTCCAGATTCAGACACAATGACGTTTTCATTGGAGAAAGCAATATTATGAAATAGATTTTGAAACATTTTGAAGTTAAAAACGTCTTAATGATGGATGTTTATTACAAACACTCGGCTTTTCACTTCACAAGACATTAACTGATGGACTGGAGTTGTGTGGATTACTTGTAGATTATTGTGATGTTTTTATCAGCTGTTTGAACTTTCATTCTGACGGCACCAATTCACTGCAGAGGATCCATTGGTGAGCAACAGATGTAATGCTGAATTTCTCCAAAACTCATCTACATCTTGGATGGCCTGAGAGTCAGTAAATATTCAGCAAATGTTTAACTATTGTTTTAAGGGAAAATTCCATTTCAAACTTAATTGACCGTTATTAAATATTTTCTACTGTTTCTACAGGAATCTTCATAGACAAAATGAGTGACTATGGAACTGGTTTTCTGATGGCGGGTGTGGCTCTTCTCGTCTCCGCCCTCTTTCTGCTTGTGTTACAGCAGATGAACAAAAAAGGGACGGGAAAGGGTAAAGACGTCAACTTGGAGAACGGGAAAGGACATGAGGATCTGAAACACAGAAATTTCAATTTCAGAAAAAGTTAGTGAAGAGGAGGAGGCTCTAACATAATGTGTAATGTTTCACCACAAATGCAGTCATGTAAGCAGAGATTATAATTAGAGATGATTGTCAAAAGTGAAAGGTGTAAACTGACAACATGTCCTCATGCTGCTGACATGCACTGTCTGTCCATTCTTGAAGGAAACTCTAGTGAACAGACATTTCCCACCTAAATGAAGCATTTGATGGATTCTGGGAAGTCTTCTTAGTGTAGTCCTACAGTGATGCCATTACAAGCAATATTTCATCAGATCTATTGCTCTGGAAAATGGGCAGTGACTTAATGGACTAATGGAGCTCACTCAGTTTGGCTACAGCCAAAGATGATCACATGCAGTCAAGAACAATATCTGCTGCAATTTCTTGTATGACATTAAGAATGTACTTTAGTCTGTCTGTCCAAAATTACACAAATGTAGGTTTGAAACATGACTTTTTTTGTTTTTCAAAGTGCCATCCCCAGGTCTGGATGTCATCTAAATCCCACAGTTCTGAAAACATTCTCATTTATCGCCCTCTAAAGGTGAGAAAAGGTAAATGCAGGATGGATGGCTACAGTGAAACTGTTCTAAATTTACTTTTTCCCTCATTATTTATTTTGTACATACTATAAATAAGCTATGTTTTTTAATGTATAAACTCATATTTGATTAAAACAGCCTAATGAACGCTGTTTATTTTACATGGAGCAACTGTCACATCAGTCCGTGCAACATAAAAGTTACTGAGTGCACATTTAAGAGAGCATAAATCAAGAAAAAGGTATTAAAGTGCATTTTGTTTGCAATAAAAAAAATCTTACAATAGCTTGATCTTGGATCTGTGGGAGATAAATGTCTTTCTGAAGGCATAGACTAAAAACACAGGCACATCCTGTAGTAGTAGTAGTGTCTAGATCTTTCCTGTTTACACTGTGTGATGAAACGGTAACCGTTCAAAGCCAAACTATCTTTATAAGATATCAAAGCATATTTCTCATCTCTCGTCTCTTCACAATAATCTGTTCCCAACATCTGCACTTTGATGTGTTTTATGCATGCTGGTCTGTGTGAATCACAGATAAATGGCTTTTCAAACTGGGGAAAAAAAATGAAAATAACAGAAATAAAATTCAATATGCTTGTTAGTTCCCAAGAATCTGAGAAAGCAAACATTATGCTAGACAATAAGAGCCTTCTATGACATACAAATGAAAAATTCTTCACATTTTAGTCTGTTCACAAGCACAGTTTTGACTTTCCCTTATATTGTCTTTTAACTTGTTGTCCTTTACTTTAACATGTAAGTATTGACAGTAAACTAAACACAAATACATGCACACAAGGAAAACAGGCCATCACAGTATCAAGTTTTTAGTGTTATTTACATATAGTATTTATTCATATTTTGTTTAGTAATTTTTATAATGTGCTTTTGCCATTTTTTTAGTTTTAAGTTTTCATATTTTTACTTAGCTTCAATTTATTTTAATTTCAATTTTAGGAATCTTAGTATTTTAAATTCACTTTATTTTTATTTAGTTTCATTTCTAATTTTCTATATATAAATAAATGTTTTTTTTCCAGGTTCTTTTGGATTTTTAGTTTTAGTTAACAGATCTTATCATTTTATATTTTATTATTATTATTTTATGTTTGTCTTTTTTATGTAATTTTATTATAATTGACATTTTACTGTAAAATAAGTTATCATTTCAAGCAGAAACTCAACATCCGCCATTACATATATTTTTTGACACTTGATCCCATCAGTAAATCCCAAAGAGAAATAATGCTGTAATGAGAGAAAATAGGACTCATGCTGTTTTCTTCTGACCTGAGCCATCCTTTCTTTTAAACACGGCTGAGGCGATGAGTCCTTTGAAGTCTGTAATTGGAAACAGTTGATGGAGTTAAGTGGAATAACGGATCCCAGATCCGTTTCTCCAGCCATATCTCCCTCCACCCGTAAAACCGGGCCTCTTAACTTTGACCTTGGTGTAGTCCAGGTTAGGCAGTAAGCCCAGAAACAGACAGTCAGAATGATGCATGATGGGAACATTCAGTGAGGCCTCAAGATGAAAACTAAATTAGACTAATATAGGCTAATAATAAAGACAAAAGGAAAACTACCTGAGAAATTGAACAGAAATTACAACAAATTGAAAATGTTTCTCTCTGAACAGAAAATACAAAGTGGCAGAACACCTGATTAATGTTACCAGCTCTTTGAAAACTAGGAAACTATAATAGGAACAGACTATGTACAGACTCAGCAAACATAACCTTTCAGTAGTGACAGGCAAACACAGACAGACCTAAGCTGTGTTTCCCAAAAGCATCGTAACCCATTTTTTTCTACAATCTACTTACAATACTTGTAGGAAATGTAGCCTTGGATATTATTGCACCAGAAAGGACAGGCTGTGCTCTTTCTACACAGACAATGAGGTAAAAACTTGTAAACCTCATTAGATAACAAAATATTGAACCAAATGGCTCCTATACAAACCAATAAAAGCAGACTTTATCTGGTTCCAATAAGGTTTTAGTAGATTTAGAAATTTTGTATTCTTTTTTGGGCAAATTATACCTTTAAGTGTAGCTTTTGAGGCCACCATGTCTATTATTCATCCTTATGGCCATTTAACCTTCGGAGTTTGATGTTTCATAAAAAGCTGTATCAGTGGGATATGTATTATGAATGAAAACGATGCACTATGAAGCGAGGCCAGACAAAGGAGACATACTGCTTACAGAGAGAGGGAACTTCAAAGCAGTGAGGAATCAAAGTTGGAGAAGAAAAATCTGGAAAGCTGGAGGGATTTCTGGATAAAACCCAAGAGGTGTAGTTCTTCTCCTTTACCTCTCTCTCACTCTCTCTTTCTCTCATTTTCTGCCCTGTTTTGGGTGGGCCTAATGGGGTCAAATGAGATGGGCTGTCTTGAACAGGGTTGATAGGAACAGCTGTGGAGAGGTTGGTATGAACCTATGAGAACTGATACAGGCTGTTGTGGCTCTAATAAAGCTCTTTTAAAGGTTCTTCACAGCGATGCCATGGAAGAACCATTTTTGGTTCCACAAAGAACCATTCAGTTAAAGGTTCTTTGAAGAACCATCTCTTTCTTACCTTTTTATAATCTGAAGAAACTTCTTTCGCCACAAAGAACCTTTTGTAAAACAGGAAGGTTCTTTATGGAACCATTTAGACAAATAAAATTTCTTCTATGGCATCGTGAAGCACCTTTATTTTTAAGAGTGTATGGAAATTCAATTTTTGGTGTATTTGAGAAAATATTTACCTGCAGGGAATTTAGTATAATTCTGCTAGAATTGGTTAAAAGTTTCAGACAGTTGTGTAACATTCAAGTGCCTGACAACACACACACTCAAGCCCACATCACCTACATGCATCCACATGTAAGAATCAAAGGTATTTGTTTCAAAGGAAGAGACATAAAAAGAGAGAATGGAATTTTATGCACATCATGGCATTTTTTCTTGCGAATTTATTGTCCTTCCGGAGCACAGAAATGTCAGGCCCCTATATTCTTTTGTCCACACATAAATCAAGAAAGCTTATTTCCACAATACACCAATCATGTTGTACAGATAATAAAAGGCAACAACCTCACAAACATTGGCAATTTTCAGGACGAGCAACATTAGAGCACAGAAACATGTTCAGGTTTTTCTCACACAGATTGAATTTTACGGTCACATGGTTCACGCTTACTCAACAGATGCAGAGAAAGGTCTACATGATCATTATAAAAGTGTTCATTTCATTGTGAGGCTGTGTTCCTGGTCTGATCTTTGCAGATCATAGCTTCAGTAGGTTGGAGACTGATTGTTTCAGAGCTCCACAAAAATCATAAAAATCATAGATCAAAGGAATCAGAGCAGCTGCGCATCAGATGACACATGTGCATTCACTTCATTTATTGCAGTCCTGCCATACAGGTGTTTTTATGCAGATTTTTCACTAGCCATTCTTTCTTACATTTGTTATTAATTTGTCCTCAAGTTTTATGAATTTGAGTGAAAAAAATCAGGACTGTGCACTCTAGTGAGTAATTGTGAATGCAATATTTCAAAACACTTCTATCAATAGCCTAAAAAATTTTGGCATGCTGTTTAGTGTTTATGTAGGCTATTTGATTGTTACATTATATGAATTGATTTAAAATGGAAGTTAAAATGAAGTAATTCAGTAGCAATATAGCTAAATTCTGTCATTAATTACTCATCGTCATGCCATTTCAAACCTGTAAGACCTTTGTTCATCTTCATCAACAGCACCACACGCATACGTTGCAGTACTCTCATAAAAACTGTGTTGAATACTGACACAGTTAAGAAGAAATTGTTGAATGAAGTTGCTATTTTTGTTGTCTTTGCGCACAAAAAGTATTCTGTAGCTTCATAACATTACAGTTGAACCACTGATGTCACATAGCCCCTGCAGCAGGGGTACAGAAAGGTACAGAGAGTGTGGGGCTGGAGGCGGGATGTCCTACTTTAGGAGGGAATGTGAATTTTCAAAGACTAGTGGCCCCTTCCTCAGAATTCACCACATGCTTTCATTCTTTCTGCTTGTTCACCCGGTCTGTTTTATCCCATGCAAATGAGCACACAAACTCACAGATTGCAGGGAAACCTCAGGATAATTGTGCAAGGAATAACTTTTTTCTTAAGACACAAGCAAATATGTGAAATATGAGATTTTCTGCTGTTCCTTTTTTGCATAGGCCTACTTCACAGATGTATTTTCCAGATGAAGACACAAGTTTGTAAAAAAATTACTTGATAAATATGCCTGGCCAAAGGAAGTGTAAGAAAATCTCATTCCCCTAACTTTGTCTTTTCATCCTCCTCTTTCCCTCCCTCTCTTCTCATTCCCTCCCTCCCTCTCTCAGAGTAACCATGTGCTTTTCGTGTCAGTAGACACATTTAACCCTCTCCTCAGAATAACTGATGCATAGACAGCTGTCTCTTTTTCTCTTTCTTTTTCTTTGGCTTCTTCTCCTCTCACTTCTTCTTTTGTAGTGTTCTTTATGTGTTTTTTCTGCAGCTTTTGTCCTCTTTATGGCTCTGGAAACTCTCCTGTAGAGGAATTTATGTAACTGCAACAGGACAGAGACACCTTAAGCACATACATGCTGGAGGAAGCCACAGCATAAGCACCTCCAACGGGAACAACTTCAAAAGTCTGAGGATTGCTGGGAGAGAAGAAGAAGGACAGTCAGGCTGAAAAAGCGGGACCATGCCGGGCTGTCAGATCCGGACTGGGTTTGTGCCGGTTCTGCTGGTCTGTTTCTTTCTGCTGTTGGCATCTGGTTCAGGGAATGCACGCATAATCAGGAAGAGGGGACTCAACCAGAAGGTAAGGATTCAATGCGCGCGTGTGTGTGTGTGTGTGTGTGTGTGTGTGTGCGCGTTTTTGTGACAAATGAGGACACAAATTTGTATAATGACAAAGGTATGACATAGGTATTACAAGGAGAAGGTGACTTTTCAGGACATTACCCCATGTCCCCACTTTTCAAAACACTTATAAATCACACAGAATGGAGTGTATTGAAAATCTGAAATAGCACAAAGTTTCCTGTGAGGGGTAGGTTTAGGGGTAGGGTTGGTGTAGGACAATAGAATATACGGTCTGTACAGTATAAAAACCATTACGCCTATGGGATGTCCCCACTTTTCACAAAAACAAACCTGTGTGTGTGCGCATGTGTGTGTGCGCGTGCGTGTGTGTATGTGTGCGTGAGTGTGAGTGTGCGTGTGCGTGTGTGTATGTGTGCGTGAGTGTGTGTGCGTGAGTGTGTGTGTGTGTGTGTTGGACACCAGAGGCCTCTTAGGCTCAGCAAGGCTGCATTTATTTGATAAGCGGTCACTTTTTTGAAATGAAAATCTATTTCTGAGTGGAAGAAATGTAGACTACTGTTCAAAAGTTTGTAGTTTGTACCATTTTTTTATATTTTTGAAAGCAGCCTTTTATGCTCACCAAGGCTGCATTTATTTGATCAAAAATAAAGTATAATAGTAATAGTGAAATATTTTTACAATTTAAAATAACTATTTTTTTCAGCAATTTTCATTATAATTTCTCCAGTCTTCAGTGTCACATGATTCTTCTGAAATCATTCTAATATGCTGATTTGCTGCTCAAGAAACATTCATTTTTATTATCAGTCTGGTTTTGCTGCTTAAAAATGTTGATGAAACTATGATATACTTTTCTTTAGGATTCATTAATGAATAGAAAGTTCAAAATAACAGCATTTATTTAAAATAGAAATCTTTTTTACTACAATTTATCAATTGATCAATTTAATGCATGTTTGTTGAATATAAGTATTCATTTATTTAAAAAAAAAAACATTGAATTGTAGTGTATAGTATTATTTTTGAATTATATACTACTATGGTAGCATGTCATGCCATATTCATGTACTATAATATTTTGATCATGGTACTTCAAAGAATACCACTGCATTACCATGGTGCCATTTCACATGTTTTGTTTTTTTTTATATACATTTTCAAGATTTTATTTTCAGATTACCATAAACTGCAAATATGCTATAAAAAGAATGTAGCATGCAGATATGCACTGTAATATGACATCTGACGTACACTTGAGCAGGAAAATGGTCATACCACGGCACTCTTTGGCCCTTTGTTGTTAGTGAAAGCAGTGTTGGCAGAGGTTGGCATCTGTGAGCCTTTAAGAGTTTTTAGGTCCATTATACAGTGAAAAAAAACATAATGAATACACTGTGTCTCTGTGACTCCAGTGGAGTTGCTGTGGTTACGGTTGAATACATGAATGAATGTATGTAGTGTGTGTGTGTGTGTGTGTGTGTGTGTGTGTGTGCACAACAGAGGCAGAGGGATTTCAGGCGGGAAGTTTCTGGGCCTCTGCTCATTAGTCCTGATAAGCATAGGTTTGATTGATAAAAATTAACAAGGGATGGCAAGATGGAATTTGCACCGGATGGATATCCCTTCCCAACTGACTGAATTCCAGCGTCATTCTGATTACGGCTCTACTGCGGAATTCGAGATTGACAAGATTTACAAACAATTCCATTCACATGTCACAGGAAAGGGACCGTGCCCAAAGTAACCTCTCTGTTACATTATCATACGTACATCTTTCTGGTTTTGTCCTTAAAAGTCCTTTCATACTCATTTTCAATTGATTCATTTATCTTTCCGTTTGACATTATGACAAGTAACATCTGCTTCCTTCCCTAGCTGTCCTCTCTTTTTCACTCTCGCTTTCTGCAGAGTCAGTAAACTGATGATGCATGGATAGACACACAGTACAGTGCTGTTATAGCAATAAATCATAATTAGGTTCACATTGAGGGTAATTGAGATCATTCCACTGATGTGACCTCTCTAAGAAAAACAGCAATAACAGGGGTCAGAGAAGTAGGTGAGCTGTGCCTCACTTTCAGGGTTTTGTAACAGTGTTGTTGTGGGAGAGAGAAAGTGGGTTTGAGCCAGCATTCTGCTGAGCTGGATTTTCTGGGTGGGCCTGAAGCGGTCCAAAAGCCATCCCGGTCCAACTGGCTCCCAGCTCACTCACTCGTGATTGCGAACCAAGGACTGTTTATCCTTTCAAAGCATTTGTGTTTGGTAAAAATGCTTGTGGCTGAGCATTTCAGGCTTTCATGAATATCTCAGAATCACAGTGTAATCAATCCATGAGGGTTTGCGTTGCTAAAGTACAAAGGTATGGTTATAAAGCTAAATATTTCTCATTGATCTTTGTAAAAATAGTCGTCACAAAAAGCTTTTTTTCTGTAGAACAAGTAAAGGCATGTGAGGGGTCATCTCAGCTCGGTTGTACCCTCACAGCCCCATCAATCTCTGAGCACAGTGATGACTAACAGGCCAAGGAAGAACGCTTTAAAAGCTGACAGAGATGATGACAGATGTTTTAGAGCTACTTGTCAACAACCTCGTGAGGTGATGTGAAGTGTCTGTCATCCTCTTTCAGGTTGTATTTGCTCATAGACTGCAGTATCTGCTTTCATGGCAGGTTATTTCAATCTGGATAGTGTTAATGTTTTGAACTATAAAGAACTTTTGTAAGATATTAAACATTAACTTGCAGCTTAAATGATTCAATTAACGCCCTGGAACTTATGAGAAATGTCTCATCATTCTGTGTTAATAACAATCTAAATTATGGTGACATTAAATAGTACAAAAATGCATTGAATGTCTAACATAAATAGAACAGATAAGAATAGCCCACATTTTTTCAAGAAATGCATTACAGTTTAAAAGTTAGGTTTTTAAAAATATATCAAAAAAGAAAACTGTTATTTTAAATGATAATAATATTTCACAAACAAATAAATGCTGCCTTGGTGAACAATCGACTTCTTTCAAAAACATAAAATGATTTGAAAGATAATAAATAACTAATAAAACTGCAAAACACAATGAATGAAATGAATGAAAAGTACAAACCACAATTGTGTTTATAACATGAACATCACAGCAGCATTAACTATTTTGTTACGAAAAGACACAGAGATTTTAAATGAATCTGTGAATCGTTTATTTGATCAACAAATTGTTTATTTAAATGAACCATACAAACTGATTCACTAAAATTATTCAAACCTACTTATGGGACAGACAGGGCAGATGGGGAGAGTTCAACTCAGGTGTGATCAAATATGACCAAAAGTGCAATTTGTCACCAAAAGTTACAGTATAAGTTATTAGGGAAGCATTTGACTGTTGTGGTGCTTCAACCCTAGCTAATTTCCAACATGAGATCAGGCTAAAGCAGTTGAAAAGCAGTCATGTGTTCTGTTGCAGAGAGAGTTCAACAGTAATCCCAGTCAGCTGAGGAGAACATGCTTAACCACACCTAGAAATAGTAGAAAAACATTGCTTTTGTAATGTTTAGATAAAATACATGAACATTTCATTAAGGACTTATTTCTAAAGTCTACCTATGGTATGTTCGAAAAATCTAAAATCTACACCTATCCGATTGACACTACATGATGCATATTACAATTAATTTAAGGGGAAGGAAAGTAATGTTTCTAACAAGTACATGGCAGCTAACCTCATGGCATGTCAATATTAAGGTAGTCCAAAACAAAGGGTCTGCTACACTTCCTCAAAGCCTTTAGGGATTACCGTAATTTATCAGGGTTTATCAGGAAAAGAGGTGAAACACTGAAACGAGTGACCTTCACCCTGCCCCTCATCAAGCTTTCTGTTCCCATCTTCAGATCTGTCAATCATCTACAGGCCCTGTCCTACATACTCCACTCAGTTCAGACTGAGTCAAGCCACCGAAGCACCTAAGAAGCTGTAAAATACCTAGAACTCGGCAGGAAATGAACGTGCAGACGTCTAGACTTAAATCACAGCTCACTTGTGGAACTTGGAGAGAGAGAGGAAAGGGGGCTATTTAGTTTTCCTCTCGTAATTATCTTAATGATTGCTTGGAAGACCACACTACAGAGTGCTAAGTATGTCAACATGTATTTAGTTCAAATCTTATTGTCCATACTAATAGGGGCCTCAAGTCAGTGATCCTGAAGGATGTAGAGCAGTAACAGGGTGGAGCATTTAAATGGGAAATGAAGGATATTTTGTGGCTCCTTGGAGGGTGAGGGAGTGTAATTTTGCGTTGTATAACCCAGGCTGCTCTTAATTAAATGTGCAGGCATTTTTCACCAAACATGAAAGAAAAAAATGAGTAAAATCTAGTATATTTTGGGTCCACACTCTGTATAGATTTCTTTTACAATATGTTGCTTACATATGTGTTAAAAAACAGTAAAAGCAGCATCAAACAAAGTTCCTGTGCTGTAGCCTGATCAAATCAGAGGACTGGAACAAACTGTTATATAAGCTACTGACATCTTCTATGCAGGAACAGAGGATCTAGGAGAGATAAGCAGAAAGTCATATACAGCGCAGCATCAGGGGACCTATTCCAGACAGGAAGAGTACACTACCACTTCCTCTTTGCCTCATCCATAGACACTTGGGAAAATATAATCTGTACGTTAGATAAGCAAAGGCAGACTGATCTTAACAGTCATACAACTGATATTTTTATTGTCAGCACTGGTAAAACAGCATGCTGAATTACTTTCATGTTGATGGCAGTCATAAATCATAAAATATTGATCTAAACTTCATGAGTTGCAGACCCAAGTCTGACAGGCCATTGCTGTTATGCAACAGATACGTTCATAAAGGTATCAAAGAAAGACAAGGTTTATATATGTGTGACCATGGACCACAAAACCAGTCATAAGGGTCCATTAAAATTATACCACATGAAAGCTGAATGAATAAATGAATAAGCTTTCCATTGATGTATGGTTTGTTAGAATAGGACACTATTTGTCTGAGATACAACTATTTGAAAATCTGGAATCTGAGGGTGCAAAAAAAAATAAAAAAATATTGAGAAAATCGCCTTTAAAGTTGTCCAAATGAAGTCCTTAGCAATGCATATTACTAATCAAAAATTAAGTTTTGATATATTTATGGTAGGAAATTTACTTTACTTAATATCCTAATGATTTTTGGCATTGATCAAAAATCGATCATTTTGACCCATACAATGTATTGTTAGCTATTGCTACAAACGTACCCATGCTACTTATGACTGGTTTTGTGCTTCAGGGTCACATATTGTATTTAGTTGCACATAAACATTTATTTCATATACATTACTGTTTAAATGTTTGGGGTCAATAAGATTTCTTTGAAAGAAATTAATACAGTTATTGATCAACACTGAGATTAAGACTTATATTACAAAAAAAATATTTCTAATAAATGGCTAAATGCATTACTGTGAATGTAAGCTGTTTTTGAAACTGATAATAATAAATGTTTCTCAAGCAGCAAATAGGCATATTACAGTGATTTCTGAAGGATCATGTGACATTATAGACTGGAGTAATGAAGCTTTTCCATCACAGAAATAAATTACATTTTAAAATATATTAAAATAGAAAACAGTTATTTTGAATTGTAATAATATTTCACAATATTACTGTTCTTTTCTGTATTTTTGATCAAATAAATGCAGCCTTTGTGTGAGCAAAAGAGACATTTCAAAAATCTTACTAACTTTTGGTAAGACTTGTAGTAACGTTTTAGTAGCGTAAATATTAAATGATAACTGTATTTAGTTTTTCTTGTACTCTTTAAAAAGACAATAAAATTGAATCTAACCTAATTGCATAAACAACCACAATGGGCTTATGCCAGACATTTGCTTTTATTTTAACAGTTTGTTTGAAAGCAAAGCTCCAGACTTGCCAAGTGAACATGCTGAGTTTTTAAGATGCATGCAGTTCACAAACCCATAATTTAATTAGTAAACAAAATCACAGCCACATTTCGACTTGGGCCCTATAATAAAAGGCTCTGTGGAAAAGAATGAAGTGTTGAATTCCAGCTGATGCGTGTCTGCATTCTAAACAGCTCTGGATTGGAGTTTCAACAGCAGTTTAGTATACACTTGGCCAGGGTAGCAAGAGAACTGATGAGCTTAAGTAGTGTTGAACTGTAAAAAGAAAAGCAAGAGCGAGAGAATGGAGGAGGTCTCTCAGAACAAAATGCACCCCTAAACAGTACCTCTGGTGCAAACTGAAACCTGGCTCAGGCAGATCTATGAGCCCATTGAAGAACCCATGGGAGGAAGAAAACTTTAGTAGAAAGGCCCAGACTTGGATGAAAAGCCTTTTTTTCTAACCCAGCATCTCTGTGAGAGGTATTATGTTCCTGAACAGTGTATCCGTTATATTAACAGTGCTAAATTAGAGAAAACAGTGTCACAGGCTTTTATAGATGCAAAATGTCATCCATAGGAACTGTATATCAGACAGATCTTCCAACTTGAAACCAATGTACTTGATTAGGCTGATAGTTTTGTACACTTTTTTTTTTTTTTTTTTTTCTTAGTGGAAGCTTTAAAATAATATACATACACACACCAGTGGACAAATTTTGGAATAATTAAGATTTGTAAATGTTTTTTCTTATGCTTACCAAGGCTGTAATTTTTTTAATCAAAAACACAGTAAGACAGTAATATTGTGAAATATTATTACAATTTATAATAAGTTTCTTCTGTTTGAATATATTTTAAAATTACATTTATTCCTGTGATGGCAAAGTTAAATTTTCAGCAGCCATTACTCCAGTCTTCAGGGTCACATGATCCTTCAGAAATCATTCTAATATGCTGATTTGGTGCTTAATTATTAATAAAAGTTCTTATTATTATCAAAGTTGAAAACCATTTTTGCTAGAATGTTAAAGTGAAACCCATGATATGGATGAATAGAAAGTTAATTAAACAGCATTTATTTTATATATATATATATATATTTTTTTTTTTTTTGTGTGTAACAATATAAATGTGCTTTGTCACTTTTGATAAATTTTATGCATCCTCGCTGAATAAAATGATAATAATAAAAAAAGCATTCTTACCCCAAACTATAGTATATCATGTGTTCCATAAATATATTAAGCAGCAAAACTGTTTTCAAATAATAAATTTCTTGAGCACCAAATCAGCATATTAGAATGATTTCCGAAGCATTATGTGATGCTGAAGACTGGAGTAATGATGCTGAAAATTCAGCTTTGCCATCAATAATTAACACTTTAAATGTATGTTCAGAAAGTAAGTTATTTTAAATTGTAATAATTTGTCACAATATTACTCTTTTTTTCAAAAACATAAAAAAATCATGGTAATATTTCCTTACATATATTGTCTATCAATCTCTCAGGACTATGAGTACCCCAACCATCCTCAGACCGCTCAGCACCAGAAGAACGACCGCTGTCCTCCGCCACCGCAGATGCTGCCCGAGCGAGCCTGTGAGGTGCCGGGCTGCCGGTCCGATTCTGAGTGTGAGAGACACAAGCGGTGCTGTTACAACGGCTGCATCTACGCCTGCCTGGAGTCAGTGCAACCTCCACCCGGTGAGAAAACACACCATGATCTGCTCCGAAATCAATATAAGCAACAGACACACATATCCGCTTTAGCATTACTACAAGGCATAGTGCTAATGGATTTTAAAATGAATTGATCCTCTCGTGAGGTGTGAGTTACTGAGCTGGATGTGTATACAGTGAATCGTGAGTACATTTAGCCATACTGATATTGTGTATTGATTTCTTATTGCTCAGTGCTGGACTGGTTGGTGCAGCCCAAGCCGCGGTGGTTAGGAGGGAACGGCTGGCTTTTAGATGGACCAGAAGAAGTTCTGCAGGGTGGGTATCAATTAATCAGTGATTGAATACTGACTCACCATTAAATGTTATTTGGAGCAACATTAATAACCCTATAGACCTTAGTCACGGTAGACGCCATATTGGCTTTTCCACAAATGAAAACAAGGCTTTGAGGGATAGACTTACAGTATTTACAATGGTGTGTGCTGTATAAAGGTCCTAGATCACATGGAACAGCTTTCGAAGCTGTTTTCTTGAGTTTTGTGTACTGAAAGTCTTCAATACAGTTAATAGAATTGGTATGTTCATTCCATTGACCAGACTACTTCTATCCCTCACAGTGTTGTTTTCATTCAACATGGAGCTACCCCAACTACCCTGAGGCTTATTCATATCCACAAATCTATCAAAAACAAGCAATTATCTTGAAATTATTATACATGTAATCTCTACAGTCAGCAGTCTAAATTAGCACTGAGGATGTACATATACAGTGGGTACGGAAAGTATTCAGACCCCCTTAAATTTTTCACTGTTATATTGCAGCCATTTGCTAAAATCATT
>NW_015539852.1:1364049-1393772 GCF_001515605.1 Sinocyclocheilus anshuiensis
TTAAATTATTTTAGCAAATGGCTGCAATATAACAAAGAGTGAAAAATTTAAGGGGGTCTGAATACTTTCCGTACCCACTGTAGGTAGCATTGGCACGCTGACACTTCATGACAATGCTGATTTGCTGATGGCACCACAAGAAGGCGCACAGTCCCAGGCTCTTCATTAGCAACTATGCTGCCAGGTTTGCCTGGTTAGCATGTCTATTTGGCTCCTTCTTATAGAGGTTGGAACTACACCTACTGTACATCTGGCAGCAAAATGCATCTTTCTTCATAGGAAGCAGGTTAAAAGTGGCCACATATTCTGACAAATCGCAAATATTTATAATGTATTAAAGTTTGCCAAACTGGGGTTTGTGAAATCCTGGGGGTTTGTGAGGGAACTGCAGGAGGTTTCATGAAAAGCAAATCATTACTTAAATCATAAAAATATAATGTATCATCAAAGAAAAATAGAAACAATCAAAATAAAACTATATATACTGTGTATATATATATATATACAGTGGGTACGGAAAGTATTCAGACCCCCTTAAATTTTTAACTTTAAATTTTTATAAATATTTATGTAAATATCTTTATAATATATTAAAATAATAAAAAATAAAGTATTTTATAATATATAAATATTTTATTGCTTATCTGAATGTTATGTGACCATTAGCCTCCATCAGAGAAATCTGAACTGCTCTTCAGAAACAGACTGTTAATTATTTAAATGTTGTTAAATTATTTAAATATAAATTTTCAATCTGAGGGGTCAAGGGGGTTCAGCTGACTCCTCTCCTTCTTCTCAAGGACTTACAAATATATACAGTCGAACCAAAAATTATTCAGACACCAGATATAATTTTTGATATTTTTTTTACTAATGGATGCAGGGCACTTTGATATTTTTTTACTAGTGGGTGCAGGACACTATAGTTCATTTATGTAAGTGAGGATAGCAAAACAAAGTAAACTGTGACAAATCATACCCAAAAATTCTTCATACACTGGACTACCAGTAAAACTGATACAAATTTGGGACCAAAAATTATTCAGACACTTTGACCAGACCATGTTTTGCTTAAGTGTTTTTCTTTAATTGCTAATGCGACCGTTTTACACACCATACTGAACAAAATTAAGCATTGCTTGGTAATTGGTTGACCTAAATTGCCATTATCTAATAGTGTAGTTAAATTTAACAGCTGACAGCTATTCAACCTAATTCATTACATACCTTTCTATCAAAGCTATCTGACATTATCAAGATGAAATTTTTCTGACACAGTTTAACTCTGAGTTCTTGTCATATTGTATTACCGTTTTCTAAACTATAGCGAATAAACTGTGATAATGTGAGAAATGTTGAAGGTGTCTTAATAAATTTTGGTTTGACTGTATAATACCTGGAGAAAACTATCAAGAAGGGTCTAACTGGCAGTGGACCGCACTTAATTTGTTACAATTTTTACAACGTTTAAAATTGAGTAGAAAAGTGCGAGGTTTCTAAAAAAGAATGAATAGAGCATATATAGGCTGTATCGTGATACGTATCGTATCGTGACTTTGCTGGTGCTACACAGCCCTAGTGTATCAGAACACACTGGTAGCTTGCTTGAACACAGATATGCACCTCAGTAACTTGCTTGACTGTCTTTATGTGTAGCTGAGGCCTGTAGCACCACAGAGGACGGAGATGAGCCTTTGCTCTGCCCAACTGGTTACGAGTGCCACATTATCAACCCGGGAAACCCATCAGCTGGGATCCCAAACCGAGGCCAGTGCATCAAACAGCGTGGAAACTCAGGTCTGAAGGGGCTCCTTTATCCAAACTTTCATTCATACATCCATCACGCCGTCCACTCACACGTTATCCATTGTGTAGGTTATATAGTATGGTGGTTATAAACATTGTTTCTGAAAACATCCAAGCAAGATTACATTCACACATTCAACAGTAGATTGCATAATTAATATATTTAAATAAAAATATTAAACACATTTAACTGTTCTCCCTCTAGATGGACGTAGCCTGAGACACAAGTCCTTCAAAGATTACAAGGATTATTTAGGTTAGTACGACCACCAATTTATTTTGTGTTTCAGCTGTAGGAAAGGGAAGAATAAAAGCAGCCATTATTAATAGAATGACAATTAATTTAATCTTTATTCTTCAGGAAGTAACTCCAACAATGCAGTGAGCTATGAGAAACTTCAGCACAAGCATTTGGGCTGAGACAGGTGAGTTGAGTTTCACCACTGAATCCCAACTTTTTTATGATTTAATGTATTAAAAGAGGCACTTTTTTCTCATTTAGGTTCCATTTTGGAGGACTGAAGTAACCAGTAACCGCTGACCCTTATACCTGAACTCCAACCATCAAATCCAACAGAACTGCACAAGCCTTTCTCTTCAGCTTAAATCAGCGATCGGTTCAAATCTGGTGCTCTTTTTCTGGTGCTTAAGGTGGAGTGACAGAAATGCAAAGCTAAAATTTCCTACCTCTGATAAAAGCCAAAAACAGACCACAGAAAGTATCAAAGAACTTATACAATAATATGTCTTTTACATATGCCTATTTTGGGTAAAAAGCAGAATTAACTAAGTGAGTTGTGTTAAAGGAAGATATTTTGTGTGGTTTTTATGCTGCTGAGGATTAACTTTTTTTCCACTTTAAACACCAAAAACAGCTATGTATGCTAAATGCTCAGTTACTGTGTGGATTTAAATTTTGTTACAGAAATGCTCCATAAAGACTTAAATTACTTACAACACAATTATGTTTCTCCTTTAAAGTGTTTTATTTTTTTCAAAAATCATGTTTATAGGTGCTTGCCTCAACTAGTTCAAAATTACCAAGCAACAGTTAAATCCCGTCTGTGCTCTATCACTGCAAGCTATTTGTTTTTCATATCCCTTACCAAAAAGTAGTATACTTCAAGTTTATTTTAGTAAGTATACTTAAGTAAAGTTCAAGTATATTTTTAAGTATACTTTATGTAGTAAGTATGCAAATAGTACATAAAAAGTAGACTAAAAGTATACTTCCTATTTTTAGTTTAAAAGAAGTATAGCCTACTAATAGCACACTTGAATAAACTTCTTTTTCGTAAGGGATGGTATCAATAACTGTTGTTGTTGTTGTTTACTCATTGTGCAGGTCTATGTTTTACTCTACTGCTCTCTGATAAGCTATACAAATCTGACGAGTGGGACAAACCACAATACAGCTTTCAGTAAAACAAAACATTTGAAACTGGTGCTGCATATACTGCCTTGTAATTCCAAATAAAACATTTGATAAAATATAGCCTATCTGTGTCATATTCGTGTGTATATGTTTCGATTGTCAAATGTGTGTAAGTGAATGTTTTTGTTGTTTAAAAACTTTATAATGCTCATATATACAGACAATCGGATCTTTGGATTAACATCACGCAATTTCACCCATTTCTCCCGAAATAGCTACATAAAAGCACCTAGGAGAAGAATAGTGTGAACTTTATATTTAACTACACATTTATGGGAATAAAACACGTCGTCAGATTTGAAAGGATTATTGCAGCTTTCCTTAGACAGTGTATTAACGAACACACAAACATCCGTGTGTATTTAACTAAGGTCTGTTTTGCTAGTAAATAATTTAAATGTCTGAAAACTAAAATTTTATGTGGTTTAAAACTGAATTATTTCAGTAATAATTGACGCCGGGCAGGCTACTGCTGTGTTTGATCTTAGCTAAAGAAAGAAATCATCTGATTTTATCCAGCAATCATTATTTACATAAATTTAAAAAGGCAAAAATATAAATAGGATCTTCTGTAATAACTCTCATGAAACCACCTTTATTCAGTTATTTTGTTATCATACGTGTATTAATTAAAATATTTAGTGTTCAAGACCTTTCTCCCTTTTATGGGAAGTACTTTAAACTTCACTGATTATCATGAAGAAGATTTACTTTGATTTTTATTTTACTTTAAATTTTTTTTTTTTATTTAAGGTTTTGTTGACTTGAGTCAAAATCCCTTTTAAAAGTCTTTGCTGAAGTAAGGCTGTAGTGTACATGGACAGTTTTGAAACTTTTTTTTTTTTGGGAAGAGCGCTATAAAGACCTTTAATGCTGAGCCGTATTTGCCGTAAAGACTAAATATATAAACGGGACTTTGGTAATATAGTATTTTGATTTATATATTATTACCTCTCCCGGCACGTTTTGTTTATCTATTTTATTTTTTGTAGTTATTTCTATTATTTTCTTTCTTTATTTATTTTTCACCCTTATGTTTTCACCCTGTTTGTAAGTTAATTGGTTTAAATACATTATAATGTGTAATATTTGCAACTGAACAAGAAAGGGGTCATATGATGCTGCTAAAAATAACATTATTTTGTGTATTTGGTGTAATGAAATGTGTTTATGCGGTTTAAGGTAAAAAAAAAAACATTATTTTCCACATACTGTACGGAAGACCAAACAAAGTAGTTGGATTCCGCTTCGTTCACGGTGAAAGGTGATGTATTCCCTCAGACCAGCACAGATCAGCTCTAGGCATGACGAAGCGGATATCGTCCTCTTTTGGAAGACCAAATAAAGTAGTTTCGCTTTCACAACGAAAAACACAGCGGCCTAGCGTTATTTAGGTAATTAAATTGTAGCTACATTGTAATTATAGTTGTAACTGCCATAATGCACTAATACAACAATATCGAAACAATATCTATTATAATGTTTGTTTTATATTGGTGGACCTTTATTTTGAAATTCATTTTTGTAGACAGAAGGCAGAAGCTTCCGTTCCATATCAGAACAAACGGGCTCAGGCAAGGAAGATAATTAAGCAAGCCAAAAAAAGGTATTGGCAATCATTTTGTAACACAATAGGAAGTGAAACTCAGTTGAGAGAAGTATGGAGTGTCCTTAAAAAGATGGTTGGAGTTTATAGAAATCAGAATATTCCAGTTTTAATAGATGAAGGGGAAAAAGCAGTGACTGAAGAGGAAAAGGCAAAAGCTGGTATGCGACCCGCCAATAAATCCACAGAAGAAGAAGCTTCCATTCCGGGTCAGGGGTAACCAATGTGGACGCAGCTCAACGTGTGCGCTACTTCTCTGAGTGGTAAAAAAATCTGAAAGAATAATAAATAAGAAAAGAAGGTAAGAAAAGAGATTGTCATTTTATATTTGCATTCTGTTCTTCTCGGATCGTACGGCATGATGTATGTGCCACCTAAATCAGCAGTTAAACTAACTTAAGTTAACGTTACTTCAGAAAGAAATTTTCAGAGACAAACTAATACATGAGGCGCTTAGTCGAACTGTCTAATAAATTAGCAAATTATGTTGTGTACACAGTTACATTCGCAGTTGTATAAACATGTAGGCTCCTAATGTCGTCCAGGATCTCTGTAGTGACCAGTAACGTTACGCACTGATTCAACTAACGTTATTTGATCAAAATAGCAGATTCTTCTTTGACTAAAACAATGTTCTCATGATGTCTACAGATCGCAGATCAGCGATGGGGGAGTTTAAAGTTCACCGGGTTCGGTTCTTTGATTACATGCCGTCGGGAATCAGAGCCTTGGCTTTCAATCGAGATACTGAAAGAATGGCAGTGGCGAGGATGGACGGATCCGTGGAGATTTTCCACTGTTCAGACAGATTTTTCCAAGAAAAGGTACGTTCAGTCATATTTATCAAATAGATGCTCATAAGACAACTCTGTCTTAGTATTGGGGACCAAGAGCTACATTGATAAAATGTTTTTTGACCAGCAGACAGTTTGTTGAAGATGCTTAATTACATTTCCTATGTCCATAGATCATCCCTGGAAGAGAGCAGTGTGGGATTGAAGGTCTGTCCTGGGTTGGGGATCGTCTGTTCAGTGCAGGACTAAACGGTGGAATAACGGAGTATGACCTGACAAACCAGAAAGTGAAATACACCATAGATGCCTATGGAGGGCCAATCTGGACTATTACAGGCAATCAACAAGGAACACACTTAGCGGTATGTTTACTATGTGTACAGTAACAAAAATCAGCCACAGTTAATGTATGAATGTCAATGCATTAGATCAGTGGTTCCCAACCCTGGTCCTGGAGGCACCCCAACACTGCACATTTTGCATGTGACACTTTCTCTGACACACCAATTTCAGGTCTTGAAGTCTCTACTAATGAGCTGATGACCTGAATCAGGTGTGTTTGATTAAGGAGACATGCAAAACGTGCAGTGTTGGGGTGCCTCCAGGACCAGGGTTGGGAACCACTGCATTAGATAATGAAATCAATTTAAAAACAAATGCCATTTATTTTAAGGTAAGATAATGCAAGCAAACACTTGTGAAAAAGAAGTATGCATAATTGTATTGACTGTGCACTTGCAAATCTAAAAGTTATATATAAAAAAAGTTTTTCTTGCAAATTATATAGCACTAATGAAATAAAAGCCCACTTAATGGTATTTATAGAGAGTACATTTTCATGACTTTGTTTCTCTTATTAATCACTCTTATTTATCACTCTTCAAGTTCAACTGTTTGCATTTAAAATCAATTTAAGTTATATTTTCATTTAATTGTAAATATATATTACATTCAGTTGACATGTAAGTACATTATATTCCAGTCGTAAGTTCTGTTTAAATGTATGCTGAAGTGTACTTCAGAAAAAGAAGCTTGTTCAGATTTTGTGTTTACCATTTGTAGGTTGGTTGTGAAGACGGAACTGTGAAACTGTTTGAGGTGAATGAAGACAAAATACAGTTTGAGAGAAATCTGGATAGGCAAAAAAGTAAGATTGTGGTCATATTTGAAACTTTCATGTCATGATTTGTTATTGTATTTTTTTTTTTTTAAATGAACATCTGATTACCTGTTCCATAGGCCGCATCGTCTCTCTGTCCTGGCACCCATCAGGCTCCAAAATTGCAGCTGGAATGATGGATATGATCCAGATATTTAATGTAGAGACAGGTAAATGGTGTCATTCCTCCAGAATGTATTACTGTAGTCAGTTATGTAGCGTTAGTAGAAGAACTGGAAAATATTAATGTAATCAAGGGTTTAATATGTTTTCTAGGCCACTCTATACACAGGATGCTGGCTGACAGAGGGGTTGGGACATCCCGCAGTAAGGAATGCGTGGTGTGGAGTGTGGTCTACCTCTCGGATGGGACAATCATCAGTGGAGACTCTGTGGGAATGGTCAAATTGTGGGATGATCAAACTGGTACACTAATCAAAAGCCATAATGTCACAAAATGTGATGTGCTGACATTATCAGTCTCTCAGGTGAGAAAAATGCTGCGGGTTTGCGAGCAAATGTTACACGTTTATGACTTTATTCACTACTGCTCAAAACTTTGGGGTCATTAAAGGGGTCATATGATGCGATTTCAGTTTTTCCTTTCTCTTTGGAGTGTTACAAGCTCTTGGTGCATAAAGAAGATCTGTAAAGTTGCAAAGACTAAAGTCTCAAATCCAAAGAGATATTCTTTATAAAAGTTAAGAGTCAGCTACACCTACCTAAAACGGCTTGTTCTAACACGCCCCCACATATCTACGTCACTATCTGGGAAGATTTGCATAACGCCGCCCAAATGTTCACGCAAAGAAAGAAGGCGTAACTTTTATTCTCGCTGTAGTATTGTTGCCGCCGCCATGTCGTGAAGGCGCTGTGTGCTTCGTTGTGAAAGCGAAGCTACTTTGTTTGGCCTTCCAAAAGAGGACTATATCGCTTTGTCATGCCTAGAGCTGATCTGTGCTGGTTGCTGAGGAAATACATCAACTTAGTGCTGTGGATCACCGGATCGGCTTTCACCGTAATATTCTTTTTAGCAGCATCATATGACCCCTTTAAGATATTTTTTAAGGTTTTTGAAAGAAAGGCTGTATTTCTTTGATCAACTCTTTCACTGTACTCTCAAAGGCTGAATTTATTTGATCAAAAATACTGTAAAAACAGTAAAACTGAAATATTATTACAGTTTATACAATTTTCTTTTTTAATATACTTTAAAATGTAATGTATTTTCTGTGATGGCAAAGCTGAATTCTCAGCAGCCATTACTTCAGTTTTCAGTGTCACATGATCCTTCAGAAATCATTCTAAAATGCTGATTTAGTGCTCGAGAAACATTTCTTATTATCGGTGTTAAAAAAAGTTGTGCTGGTAAATATTTTTGTGGAAACAGTGTTAAAAAAATTTCCCCAGGAATCTTTGATTAATAAAGTGTTTAAAAACGGCATTTATTTGAAATGGGAATGCTTTATTACATTAACAATATTTACTGCCAACTTTGATTAATGTGTCCTTGTTGAATAAAAGTGTTAATTTATTTCAAAAAATTAAATCCCCCACACATTTCAATGGTAGTGTACGCGTGTTTTCCAAACCTGAAATCTTTCTCTTAATAGAATACATGACATACTATAAGAATATGAACAGGATAACATCTTATCTTATTGTACCTCTTGAATGGCAGAATGAGGACAGCCTTGTTGCCGGGACTTCAGAAGGAACTGTGGTACAGTTCCAGTTCGTCTCTATGGTTTTGGGAAAGGATGACAAAGAATGGGTCAGAACCAGAACATTTAAGAACCACACGCATGACATCAGAGCTGTGGTGGAGATCACGACGGCTGTGGTTTCAGGAGGTGAGTTTATTCTTAGACTATTCAAACAGAGCTGCCTCCATCACACAAATCATCATATGACTGAAGTATTTTTTGTTTAAAAGCATTCTCGTCTCAGGTATGGATGCACAGCTGGTCGTGAAACCTTTGTTAGACAAGATCGAAGTGAGGTCAGCGGCCTCTGCTTTGAGGAAGATTCACTTTCCACATGTGAGTATTGTGAAATTGTGACTTTCACATAGACAGCATGTTTGTAATTGATTGTTAATGGGAGGGACTTGTGCTCTGTTGCATTGCAGAGGAGACTGGTGTTCTGTGCGAGGAATTCAGGCCTGATGCTTTTCCAGTACCCTGGTCGTCTGGAGCTCTGGAGACTGGGAGAGAGTGAAGGAAAAGGTGAGGATGATATTCAGTGTGATCATTGATATAGAATACTAGTTAAAAGTTTGGAAACTCCTAATCATTTTTTACAATTAATATTTTAGAAAAATAGTAAAGCAATTAAAAGCTATGAAATGGCATAAGTGGAAATAAGGAATTTAAACTACCATTTAAACGTTTTGGGTTAGTAAGGTTTTTTTTCTGAGAGAAGTAATACTTTTATTCAGCAAGGAGCGCAATACATTGATAAAAACTAACAGTTATTTATTATTATTACAAGACCATTATAATGATACAAAAGATTTATATTTCAAATAAATGCTGTTCTTTTGAACATGAATAAAAGAATCCTGAAAAATATGTATTATGTTTCTATACAAAAAATTTAAGTAGCTATTTTCAACAATTATAATAATAAATGTTTCTTAAACACCAAATCAGCATATTAGAATGATTTCTGAAGGGTTATATGACACTGAAGATTGGAGTAATTCACAGGGTGTCCGCGGGTCCTTAAAAAGTCTTAAAATGTCTTAAATAACGTTTTCCTAATATAAGGCCTTAAAAAGTCTTAAAATGTCTTAAATTCGGATTCGATGGGTCTTAATTATTTTTGGTCTCATTACCGCTAAAATATCTTCAGTCTGACGGACCTAATGACTGTTTACAATCATTGGACAGACCGACCCGCGATAAGTTACTGCGTCATCAGAGAGAACTGCAGTAAGTTAGCAGAATACAGAATACAAGCTCGCGCTGAAGCTCACTCTGTTTGTCTCGAGAGTAAGTGTGATAGGGTTCTGAACACAACACAAGGGTTAATGTCTGCAGAAACCCTGAATTCAGCTTTGCCATCAGAGGAACAAATGGCATTTTAAAATATAATAAAATAGAAAATTTTATTTTAATAATATTTCACATTATTTCTGTTTTTGCTGTAATTTTATCAAATAAAAGCAGCCTTTGTTCATGTTTAGCTTTGTCTTCTCTTTCTTCATGACATTCGTTCTGGAATGCTTTTATACAACATTCCCATACGGAACATTTTTATTCTCATGTTGGAATGTTTTATAAAACTAATATCAAGCAGAAAAGCATAAGCCTTTAATATTTTAAAAGATTTAAAATAATGAGAAACAAGTTTAGTCAAGTGTCTTGTCTTAGACTCTTAGACTTTTGACTGATAACACATGAAATGATTTCTAGAGTTGACTTTAGTATGAAATGTCTTTTGTGTTGTTAACTATTGGTCTTCTGTTGTCAGGCATACCAGGATGCAGTGTATTTGTAAAAAGAAATCCAGAGAAGCTGCTTCATTTGAAAGTGAAGGTACAGTGCTTGTTTTGAAAATTGTCATTTTAAACATAAAAATCGATTAAAATAATTTCACAAAATACCTATATCGAAAAGTCATCTGTAAAACTTTATGCAGAATGTGGTGAGAGTTGTGACATTCATAGTGCTGCTCAAATGAATGGAGTGATTGAGCTGGGATGTTTATCTGCAGGGTGAGGATCACATCCACTGCAGTGCCTTGTCTCCCTGTGGAGAATGGATTGTGTACTCCACAGCCAGCAGTCTACGGCTCTACAGGCTAAACTGCGACAATAACAACGTCAGCATCACCAAGGTACTGTAGATTTCCACAGAGCTGCATGAAAACACATTAAATGGTTTTGAAGCATGCTAAAGAAATGCATAGATTTTCATTGAATTTTGAAGAATCTGATGACCTCAGATAAAGGCCCCATGAAAACCGTTTAAATAGTAGACCAACGGTTTTTGTTTCTCTTCTTTCAGATATCCAAACTTCCAAAGGTACTCAGCTCAGCCAATCAGCTTTGCTTCTCCTCAGACTCCTCCCATTTGTTTTCCGCCTCCACACAATCATCAGTGCACATAGTTTCTCTCAGCCAATCAGGATGCAAGTTTGTGGGCACCCTTAAACCTAAGTCAGGTGAGAGGACTATAGGGTTTGGTGTGAAAATGTTAGTTTTATAATTAATACTTTATTTTTCAAGGATGCATGAAGTTGATCAAAAATGACAGGAAAGGCATTTATGTATAATGTTACAAAAGATTTCTATTTCAAATAAATGCTGTTCTTTTGAACTTTTATTCAATTAACGAATCCAGAAAAATAAAAAAAAGTATCAGTTTCCAAAAATATTAAGCAACCCAACTGTTTTCAAAAACTGGAGTAATGATATTAAAATAGAAAACTTCTTTTAAATTGCAGTAACATTTCACATTATTACTATTTTACTGTATTTTGATCAAATAAATGATAAAAAGTATAAGAGTTCTTCCAAAAACTTTCCTAAAATCGTTTGTCCTCCTCCAGGTTCCCATCAGGCCATTCACTTATTAGCTGCCAGTGAGGATGGCGAATGGTTGGCCTCTGCAAACAGTGACCACGAGGTTCACATCTACAACCTGCAGACACGGAAGGTGTGTTATGTGACCGCAATGTTTATATAACCTTATAGAAACATTTGACAGAAGATGGATGTTAACAACGACCTCATACGTTTCAGGCTCATTGCACAGTTCCTGTATACAGCTCTGCTGTCACTGCCATGGGCATTCACCCAACAACAAACTGTCTGTTCATGATGTATGCAGATCAACAGGTAATCACTGAGCATTTATGACAACCTCCATTGAATAGCGTAAGGGTGATGAAGTAGGTTTGATTGTATTTCTTGGTCTCATGTGTTCTTGTTCACCACAGATGTGCGAGTATTCCATAGAGCAGAAACAGTACACGGATTGGAGCAGAACGGTGCAGAGGAAGGGCCTTCATCGCCTCTGGATGGAAAGAGACACACCGTGTCTCAATGTGATGTTCAATCCACAAAATCCATCCCATGTTATCCTGCATGATACGTACATGCTCTGCATCATTGACCAAAGCCTGGTGAGACAGACTCAGTCAAATTCAGAAAGCATTTGCCACTCTTATTTAAGTCTGAATGTCTGAAAAAACAAATAATTAAAAAGTGCTATTATTTTTCACAATTGTTTTTAAATTAAACTTTTCTTGATACTGTTATTTATTATGTCTATGTCATTTATCTTTACAAGGTTAGGAGCCTAATATTTCTAATGTTGGTAGTTAGATTTTTTAAATGTATTTTATTTATTTATTTTAATGCGTGTTCCTTTTCTAGCCACTTCCTGATGACAAAGCTCAATTTTACAATCAGCTGACTCTGAAGAGCCTCACAGAAGAACAGAGGAAATCTCACAGCCATGCTTTTAAAGTCTGCAAGACCTTCAAGGTGTGTGTGTGAGCCACATATACTTTTTCCCCCCCCAGAAGTTTGGATATAAAGTGTATTACTTTACTTGGTTTCTGTTTTTTAGGATATCCTGTGTGTTGAGCTGATCTCGGATCAGTCTCTGGTGGTGGTTGAGCGCCCTCTAGAGGACGTCGCCACTCAGTTGCCTGCACCCATCAAACAAAAGAAATTTGCCACATAAGGATGAACCTCTCCATCTGTATGTGTGTGGCCTCAGTGAGGAAGTGTTTTTATTAAGAGACTGAAAATTGTTCCCTGTTTCCCCCAATGTAAAAACTGCTGTGACCGTATTAAAAAGAAATATTTACTGTACCTGCTGTGTTGGTCTTTGTCTAGAAAAGTTAAGTTTGGTATCTTCAGGGGGGTATTCCAAAAAGCAGGTTATGTGACATACCGGGTATGTTTGAGGATAAGTGAGCGGATAACCTCAGCTTTCGGTTCCAAAACAGGTTACTTTCAGGGTTTGTAAGTAACCATAGTAACTTGCTTTCTGAAGATAACCTGCTCCGGAGCAGGTTATGGGTTATTTTATTGGCATATATAACAGTTATCTGTACAAATTATAAAACACTATGACAAGGTAATGTTTAATTTGTTATATTTATTTATTACATTTTATATTATCTCACACATGGATCGGCATTTTCTAAAATACATCTGATATATTAGCATCAAACAATATAATTCATATTCAAAAGAAGAAGAAAGAAACAGCATGGTGCGCTTTTTCTTAGCGTCTGTTTCCATAGTGACTCGTCGGAACATACTCTGAGTTGAATGAACTTACTCCTGGACGCGTTTTTGGAACCACCAGTGTTGGGGGTAACGCATTACAAGTAACGCGAGTTACGTAATCAGATTACTTTTTTCAAGTAAATGGCTGCAGCGTAAAAGTTACGCCTTCTTTCTTTGCGTGAACATTTGGGCGGCGTTATGCAAATCTTCCCACATAGTGAGGTAGATATGTGGGGGCGTGTTAGAACGAGCCGTTTTAGGTAGGTGTGGCTGACTCTTAACTTTTATAAAGAATATCTCTTTGGATTTGAGACTTTAGTCTTTGCAACTTTACAGATCTTCTTTATGCACCAAGAGCTTGTAACACTCCAAAGAGAAAGGAAAAATAGAAATTGCATCATATGACCCCTTTAAGAATATTATTTATACACTACCATTCAAAAGTTTGGAATAATAAAGATTTTCTAATGGTTTGAACGAAGTCACTTATGCTCACCAAGGCTGCATTTATTTGATCAAAATACAGTAAAAACAAAAAGTAATATTGTGAAACATTATTTAAATTTAAAATAACTGTTTTTATTTTAATAGATTTTAATTATAATGGTTCTTCTTTTTATCAGTGTTGGAAATTTTTTTTATTGCTTAATATTTTTGTGGAAGCCATGATGCATTTTTTTTTTCAGGATTCTTTGATGAACAGCATTTATTTGAAGTAGAAATCTTTTGTAACATTACAAAATGTCTTACTGTCAGTTTTGAACAATTCGATGCATCCTTGCAGGATAAAATTATTAATTATTAACAAAAATTTAACTTTTCACATCTTAAACTTTTGAATGGTAGTGTATCTCAGTTTACACAAAACTCCTCTTCCTGTAGATACACCTAATGCATCTGCATTGGTTTCTGAGACCCAAAGTAAAGAGCAGCCCACCAGACATCGCAGAGTCCTCTCTGAGGGAGGGGAGACTGACTCCCCCTTCCTGCCACCTGAAGTCTTTCAGAAGCTTCAGTCAATGGATTTACAAGACAACCGAAAGTAAGTCAGTGAGATATTGAGTTTAATAACCGCTGTATACATCACAGCAGAATGTAGGAGAACCTACATAATGATGGGTACAGTCCCAATATCCATTGATCGTTCACATCTGGATCCCAAATTATAGTGTGATATACAAAAACATACAAGATAACAAACAAAAACAAGATTAAATAACACTAAAAAACAATACATTACTATTATATAATTCTGTAGGCTAATAAATAATGTTTCATAAATTATGTCTCACCATCTCAGAGCTCTACATTAAATAAAAGTGTTATAATTCACTTTAACTTGCTCCATAATGAATGCCCCTGTTTTATTAAATTAGATTATCAAAGAACAATATGCTTGGTTTAACAAGATACAGAATAGCCTCATAGCCTTAATTTTTAATGGATGTTATTCAAATAAAGTTATTTAAGAAAGCAAAAAGCAATAATGTCAACACGTTTAATTTTATCTGGATGATGCCTCTTCAAGAAAAAGAGACCAAGACAAAAAAAAAAAAAAACTGCAAGCTTTTGCTTTCAAATTACAAAAACAAAAACTATTGTAAATAATTTATTAAAAAAAACAAAAGAAAACTAGAAATCTAGTCCAGAACCATAAATATTTGGTTGTTCATCACTGTAATTTAAAAAATAAAAATAATAATGGTTCACATGATGCTCCACGTTTCACACAATTAGTTATGTGCACTTCCACTGACCGCTGACCCCTTCAATTGAACTTTTAAAGCTATCTGTTTTATGATTGAGAACAAATCTATTCTGCATCCATATGAAGGAAGTTAATAGGACATCATGTTTTCTAGTCTCACTGTCCCTAATGCACAGTATGTACACAATAAGAAGTTTTGTATGTGTGTGACAGGGAATTAACGCCTATTGAGGAAGCATCACGTCTCAACCAGAAACTTAAGGCTAATTATGAGGCTCGACTGGCAAGACTTACCCCTGGTCAGGCCACACAAAAAACCTCATTGGTAAGTCTGGAAAAAATTAGTATGCTTATGTATGCTTACTCTAGGAAAATAATAAATTAATACATACATGCATGCATAAATAAAATGGAAGCCCTAAAAAAACTTATAGGGGTCATTTGATGTTGCTAAAAAGAACATTATTTTGTGTATTTGGTGTAATGAAATGTGTTTATGCGGTTTAAGGTTAAAAAAAAACACATTATTTTCCACATAAAATGTTACGCCCCTACCATATTGTGATGATGCCCTGTCAGGCCAAGAAGGGTATAACTGCAGCCCGGAGATCTCCAAATGGAGGCGGGAACTCCAAAACGGAGTGGGAGCTCCAAAATAGGGCGTGGCTTCCTCCCATTGACAGACAGGCACATGACACGCATGCGCAATTTTTCCCGGAATCCACTTCAGTGCAAACTCCGCCCCACAGCTGATTCTAAAGATTTTATTGGTTGTGTCAATTAAATTTTAAATATAAAAAAATATCAAATATAAAAACTCTTTAAATGTAAAAAACGTACTTACAATCTGTGAGTCAGAACAGCCGGCATTGTAGTCTACTCTACCAGGATCAGGAAACAGTCCTTCATATTTTTTTATTTGTTAACAAATTCTAAAGAAAAAAGTATTTGCAAAAAAATACAAATTAAAAAATGAAAAAAGGAAGCGGAAACAAAAGGCAATTAAAAATATTTCACTTTGTGGTTATTTCCACCTTGTGTTTCAGAGTTTTCATAATATGTATAAAATTGTATTTGTGTGTGGAAAATCTGTAAACAATGAACTTATTCTTTGACGTTTACGCACGTGATCTGTTACCTTATTGCGCGCATGCGTAGAACGCATCTGACGCCACACCTCCTGTTTTAAATGGCTTTGCGCGATTCACTAAACTCACGTCCATGTGGTGCGACCGCTGCGACGCCTGCTGTGGTTTTGGCATAGACTGTAAAAACGGTTTTGGGAGCCAGTCAGGGGATCAGAGCGATAGATTGGCCGTGCACGCAGACAAAGACAATTCGTATTTAATAATTTGAGGTCGCTATCGCAACACTGTCGTAGTTTTAATGAGCAATATCGCATTTAATTCTACGGTAAGTTCTTTCGTTTAAGTTTTTGGTGGCGGGTCAAATTTAATGTTGTTCGGTGGGACACAAACAGTGTGTGCTGTCCAGTTCTCAAGAATGATCCGGAGACGCGGAGAAACTCCTATGGATATCCGTATATACTGGAAAAAAATCAAGACATTCTGGAAGGTTCGTTTTGCCATATATTATATTATATACGTTATGTATTTGCGTGGTGACAAAGCAAGATAACCGATGCCTCTCAAACTACGTATTAAATCCTTTTATGGGTTGGGGTGAAATCGTATAAATTTGAATGCAAACTGTACGTACTTGGTATGCTAAAAATGTTACAATGAATCTTTGCCGTCTGAAAATCCAATGCATAATATGATCCAGTATATTCAAATATTTGAAGTTTGATAAATGATACTGTCATGCTGTCATATGGCCCATCTAATCTGCTTTGGCTAATTCTGCATTATGCATGCTGCTTTTTAACTTCATATTAATTAATGCACTACTTTTTGAATGTTTGACTTTTAGCTCATTTGACACACTACTTGATCATTTTAAATCCGTTTATGTGCAAATGTGTGATTTACATTTAGGGAAGAACTGGTGGCCAGTTGAAGTAATTTATTTTTTGTGGATATGGTGGAGGTTTTCTGAATATTTAGTGTGCTGTCAGTTTGTTTAATTGACCTCATTTAAAGCTGCAGTATTATGTGTTTAAAACTATATGCACTATCATGTAACTTTCTAAAGTTTTTTCTTCTTCCAATGAGTAAATGTTAATAAAGTTGAAACTGAAATAATTATTTGTATAACACTGGTCTTTTACTTTTTCTTATTATAGACCCTCTCACTCCAGAGGCAGATGATGGAGAATCTAAAAATAGCAAAAGCCAGGCAAGATGCAGTATCCTTAATAGTTTCTTGAGCTGTGGCTTTGGTTACGATCTGGTTTCAGATTTTACACCTAAATGCATTGCATTAAGATTCTGTTGTAAAATCAGCCTGGAATTGGACAAGTGTTAAAATGTAGTCGTTTGTGAATCTGGTGGCCGTAATTGGATTGTTCTTCCAATCGAATCTGTTACGTCTATTTTCTTTCCATCAATAATTTCTGTCAATTAAATATGCTGTTGTTGAGGTTATTACATAAGATTATCAAAGGGTTTTTGATGTCTATTTTAAGTTCATCAATGTTTGAACTTTGAGATGCTTGTGTCACGACAAGTGTCTGTGAAGAAAGGTTTAGGGTTGGAAGGTCAACACCTCTGTGACCTCTGAAGTATTTAATGCAGCTTAAGTGAAACCTGATTCATTCTTAATTCATTCATTCATTCTTAAACATTCACCCAACACACTTAAAGTTTGTTTTTTGGTTTTTCACATGTGAAAAACCAAAAACCAAACTTTAAGTGTGTTGGGTGAATGTTTAATCAATGTGCTGTGAGCAAGGTTTGCCTTCTGCTGATAGCTTTTTCTGAGTGTGGTAATTGTTCAAATGTTTGGGAATTTTCCTGAGCTCATGCAGCTTCAAAGAAAAATGGAGGAAAGGAGACTCAGGCTGCAGGAAGAAGCCAACAGGTGAGCCTTTTTGACCCATAGGCCATATGAAGATGTTTAGCTGACAATTTATTTGCAAATGTAGTATTATGAGTTTTGCCTGTTTCATATTTGTTGTGTGTTGTGCATGACATAATACCTTGTAATAGCAAAGGAATTATGTAAACACATTTAAGCTGTGTAATGCCAACAGTTTTTTGAATTATGCTATGTGTTAATTTGGGCTTATGCAATTGTGTGTTTTTGCAGGAGGTTTGCGACCTGTGGGACCATGACACCTGAGGAACAAGAGCAGCGGGTTCTGTATGCAAGTGTGCTTGAATATGAGCAAGATCATGTAAGTTTATGTATATTGTAGCTTTTTAAATAATATCTTTGTGTATTTTTGCAACCGCAAATTTAACTGGTAAACCTACACTATTGTTCAAAAGTTTAGGTTTGGTAAGATATATATATATATATATATATATATATATAAGTCTCATGCTCAGCAAGGCTGCAATTATTTGATAAATACAAAAAAATACAGTAATAAAATTAATGTTATTAAATATTTTTACAATTTAAAATTACTTCTCTATATTACTATTTTTTTAATATTTTTTTCCCTGTAATGGCAAAGCTGAATTTTCTACAGTTTCACATGATCCTTCAGAAATCATTCTAACATGCAGATTTGGTGCTTAAGAAACATTTTTTTATCATCATCGTTGTAAACCATTGTGCTGCTTTTTTTTTTCTCCAAGATTCTTTGATGAATAGAACAGCATTTATTTAACACGGAAATTATTTGTATCACTATAAATGTCTTTACTGTCACTTTTTAATCAGTGTAATGCATCATTACTGAATAAAAGTGTTAATTTCTTTTAAAAAATCATACTGACTGAACATTAGTGTATGTACACAAATGTATAAATAAAGATTTTATTAATTTTTATCATAGGAATGGCCAAAAATTTGGAAAGCTAATCTGAAAAAGAATCCAAATGATCCAATGCTGGTTTCAGGTCTAATCTCATGTCTTCTCAGGTAGGTTCATGCTGTCAGATCATCTGTAAGCATAAAAGTGTTTCTTCCATATCTTATGTCATCTGGTTCTTTTCCAATCCCAGCTACCCAGACCATCCAGTCATGAAGTTTCTGAAGAGGCTTCAGTATCGGGTGTATAACAGACTGTATCCTATAGTGAGCCAGTGTGTTCCTCTGAGTACAGCGCCTGGTCGCTCACTGCCCTTAAAGCCCTCCCGCAGTGCCCAAAGCCTGCTCCTGTTCGACAGTTTTATCTCTCCGCAGCAGCAGCAGAGCCCGCTCAAATCTGCTATGACACACAGCTTATCTGATGCCTCCATCTCCCTTTCCCCATCCCACGACCTCAACGCCAACGACACAAAGTCCGAGAACGACTTGGACGAGTCCTCAACTCTGGTCTCCACAGATAGGGAGAACTCTTTTGAGGATCTAGAGAAGTTTCTTACTCAGCTGGACTGGGTTCCTTCTCACAGTGGTGATGATACGAACTCTGATGTGATCTTTGACACAACACACATAGACCTCAAATCTCATATTAATCATCTTGAGGAGCGTGCTTTGAAGGAACATTTGAAGGCCATCGTCAAAGACATCCACAATGCTATCGGTAAATAAGTGTTTGTTCTTGTGTGATTGAGTGCAACATGTGAGTTCAGCATTTTTAGAAATCCCGTTATAGTCAGTGCAGTGGGATCTGTATGGTTGTATCATGTGTTTATACTGCGTCAGGGTGTAACCAACGCCTGAGCATCATAATCCACCATAAACGTGTTTGTAAAAAGATCCTTTTATGAAATGGACTAGTTGGCTGATTGTCTATGGTAAATGGATTTATCTTTTTGTGAAACAGATCGCCTGCTGTCTCTGTGTCTTCTCTCTTTTGAATGTCTCAACACTGCGAATTCTAAGGACCAATGTGTGGCGAGTATAGAGGAAGTCTTCTTCACCCCTATTTGGTGCCCTCTTTTGGTACTTTTTAGGTAAGTCACAAAATAATTGTTGGAGGTTTGAGTTTTTTTGTCTTTAAAAAAATGTGTGTGCGTGTTGAAAAACGTTTGAAAAGTCTCACCAAATCTGATTTACTTGATTAAATACAGTAATATTGTGAAGTCCTATAACAATTTAAAATAACTTTTATATTTTAAAATGTAATTCATTCCTGTGATGGCAAAGCTGAATTTTCAGCAGCCATTACTCCAGTGTCACATGATCCTTTAGAAATCATTCTAATATGGTGATTTGCTGCTCAGGCACATTTCTTTAATAAAAAAAACAGTTGTGCTGCTTAATGTTTTTGTGGAAATGAATAGATGATTAGCATTTATTTCAAATAGAATCTGATGTTACATTATAAATGTCTTTACTGTAACTTTTGATCAGTTGAATGCATCCTTAATAAAAATATTCATTTCTAATTTATTTAATGACTAGTGTATAACAAGAATTGGGTTAATCCCCTGTTGCACAGATTTGGATCTAAAAGATTTTTTAAAAGTTATTTTTTCAATTTTACTTATGTGAAGTAAATACAATATTTTAATTAAATAAATACAAAGAAATTTAAATTTTTTCCATATTCAAAAATAGAATATTCAAATTACTACTTTGAATGGCAGAGTTAGCTGAGTCATGTTGAATCATTATATGAATTGTCTAGACACTGAGCAGTAGATGGCACTATTAATCTAAAATTCAGTAATCCCAACTCAATTTGTCAATTTGTATCATATGCATTATTCTTTAGTTAGAGCATGGCTGAAAATAACCATCGTTCCTTACAACTGCTCGCAAAGTCATCAGAGCACTTTCTTAGATGCTGTATGGTTTAGCAAATTGCATATAAATGTCTTGTGCGTTTTTTGTTTTTTTTGTGATGCTTTAGGAAGGTGCATCGAGAACGGGAGCTGGCTGTTGAGAGCAGCATGTGTCTTCATCATAATGTTTCGCCTGGTGTTGTTGGTGTTCCATCTAAATTGTTCCCAAGAGACCCAGCTGTGCTGCACGGTTCCTATCCATACGAGTCAGCGGTACAGGAGCTGAAGCTTCTGTGTAGAGACTATTGTCCTCAGAAGAAACTGGAGTGTATTGGTAAGAGCATAAATTGAAACCACAAACCCTTTCAGTGTGTCACTTTAGGGCATGTTTACACCTGGTCACTTCAAGCGTTTTCTCTGATCGGATAGCTATGCCCTTCAAAATGCTTTAGAGACTGATTTAAATCCGATCACTCAAACCACTTCAGGAGGTGGTTTGGGATGCATTCCAGACGAACCTGGACAAGTGTAAATGCATCTGGTTGTTGAAACCCCGTGTAAATGTTACTCCTCCCCCAAATGTAAAAAAAACAAAAAAACATGTGAAAGCGTGTTATAGGCTATATGACGTCATAGCCAGATATAACAGTGCTAATGCAACACGCATCGCTGCAGATGAGTAGCTGAATATTTCTTCAGCAAGTCAACGTGCAAACTTCTGCTAATGAAGCTGAAAGTAAGTTGCAGAAGCTCAACACAATCATTTTCATTAAAGTTAGTGAGACTAAATTCTTACGAGTGCTGATGCCGTGCTCTCCCCTATTGCGGTCTTTGATCTTGAAATGAGCTGATGATGAATACAATACAGCACATATGTTTTTGTTGACGTGAACTTAATTTTGCAGTTCGGATTTATAAATTAAAGATTGGATTTATGTCCTTTTTGCAGAGACACATTTATGTGGCCAAGTGTAAATGGAACCGTTTTAACAAATCAGATAGATATTCGATCACTAAAAACACATTAAGGTTTAAACAGGACCTTGGTGTCCAAACGGAATTGCAAAAATAAAAGCTTTTCAAACAGGTTTACCAAACTTCTAGCTATCTCTGTATTAAGTTGGGATAGCAGAAAGTATTGTAACATTATAGAAAATAATTTCTGCCACCTAAAAATCATGCTTTAATAATCATAATTATGAATTTAGAAGCCATAATTGTGACTAGTAAGTTTTGTAAAAGACTAAATGGAAAAAAAATCTGATAGTCAAAAATAAACATACGAAGTCATATTTATTAGATGCATAATTTTGACTTATCTCAGATGAAAAGTCAATATTATGACAGTGAAAATTTAGATTTGTAATAATTGATAAATGCAAAGTTGAGATAACGTAGTTTTGACCGTTGAAATTGAGATGATGTCATGATTATTCCTTCATAAAATAATGCTTTGATAAATCTTTTTTGTTTATGTGAAGGTGTTTATGAGCTCCTTTACGTAAGGTGTTCATAAATGTAACCTTTTGGATATTGTTTGAAAATGAATTCCTTTTCTACCCCTAAAGGGTGCATATTAGTCTTTTGTTGCATATTAATCTTAAATGGATAGTTCACCCAAAAATGACAATTCTGTCATCAATTACTCACCCTCATCTCGTTTCAAATCCGTAAGACCTTCATTCATCTTTGGAACACAAGTTAAGGTATTTTTGATTAAATCCGAGAGCTTTCATACCCACCCTAGACAGCAACGAGTTGCGTAAGTAATGACAGAATTTTCATTTTTGCGTGAACTATCCCTTTAAGAGTGCTTATCAATGCTAATATGTACCCTTACAGTTTGAACAGACACCTATATCCTGTCACACTTTTTTTTATTTTATTTTTTTATTGTTTTTTTGATTTCAGTTGTTTTTTATTGCAGTGAGAACTCTACGAATCATCTGTGGCTGTGCTGAAGAGTACCGCCTCCTGCAAGAAAATGATCCTCCACCCAAATCAGCAGCAATGTGAGTATGCACAAGTCTAAACATAAAAACTATTATGTTCCTGTGAAGCTCCATCCTTTTTGCTGTCCTTTCAAAAAAGTACAACGAGTCATGAAGGAACTTTATGTTGGAGTTCAGAGTCCTGAGAGCAATCTCCTGCTTGTCCGCTGGCCTTGTGTCAGACTTCATCAGACCTTACGGAGGCCAAAGCTCAGCAGGGGTTCTGTCTTGACCCTCTGGCCCCCGCGGGGTGCTCGGAGCTGACTTCCTCTCTAAGTGGGTCGCCCTGTCTGGAGCAGACTTTGGCCTTGATGCACTTTGAGAGAGGGTCTGAGTGTCAAATTGATGCAGTAATGCTAACCAAAAGTGAGCCTTATCTATTGCAGATAGAGTCTTGCGGCTCTGCTTATGTTCTAGTTGATGAGATGTTCACACAGCTTCTGGCCAGCTCCTCTAATTTGTAAAACTCTTGAATTCTGGATTTACAGCAAGAACGGGTGTGTTCAACCAGAGTAAAATCCTGATGACACACATTTTCTTAAATATGTGGGTTTATTCAGGTTTATCGGAGTGAATTTACTTGGCTCAGATTCCTCTGTGGTAATTCTCCCACAGACCTCAGCCTCTGCTCCACTCTTTTGGAAAACATCTTAAATTTCCTCCCGTCTCAGCTGCGATCTTGACGGTTAAAGTGCGAGCTCACGCTAGCGTTCTGCGCTGGGAGATTATGTGGGCCGTTCTGATGTCTGTAACCTTTGGCCCTGCCACACCCATCAAAACAAGCTGCCTGTTCATCTTTCTCTCTTGATTTCGTGCTTCATTCTAGGAAGCAAGGGTAGAATGAACACTTGCGTCATATCTACATGTCTCTTTGCATCACAGTTTGCAGAGCGGTGGCTCGCTGGTGATGCACATGCTCAGCGGTTTGGTGCCCCATGACTGATGTAGATGCTTGTTGTTAGAGCACTGTCTTGCAACACTTTTACAATGACTCACAATTGTGTTTTTCTCTTAAGAAAGAACATTTAGCCGATGTGAAATGTGTAGAAATGTATCAACTGGTGCAGATTGTTTTACTATTTATACTATTCAATATATCTGTGGTGACATAATTTAAAAATCAGGGGCAAAGCAGGCTGTGTTACAGGCAGAAGCGTCCAGTGCAGACAGTCTTGTCACAAGTATCGCCTTTGAATCAATCATATTTGTATATAGGACTGCTCACATTTACATTTAGTCCTTTAGCAGACTCTTTTATCCAAAGCGACTTACAAATGAGGACAATAAAAGCAGTCAAAACCAACAAAAGAGCAATAAAATGTCAATGCTGTGACAATTCTCGGTTAGTCTAATGAAGTACACATAACAAGGTTTAAAAAAAAAAAAAAAAAATTATTTTTATAATAAATAAAAGGAAAACAAAAAGATAGAATGCTAGGATTAGAGGGGGTTTTTTTTTTTTTTTTTATAAATCAAAAGAAAAGTCGAAAGAATAGAGAACACTAGGATTAGAGGGTGATTTCTTTTTTTAGAATAAAAAGTCAAAAGAATAGGAAAACAATAGGGAATGCCAATGTTAGAGGGTCTTTTTTTTTAATAATAAATAAAAAGAATACTAGTAGAATAAAAATAGAACAGAGAGTGCAATTGTTAGAGGGTCAAGTTTTATTTATTTATTTTTAATTAACTTTATTGAAATCATTATTTAACACAATTTTGACATTAAGTTTGGGCTTTTAAGGAGGAACAAAATTGCACCGCTGTGAAGGAAGGTGTGTAAGCATAATTGCGGCGCAATCGTTTACCTCAATTATCTTGTTTTAATTGTTGGAAGCCAAGATTTAAATCAAAATAAAAATCTATGAATCGCAAATCCCTAAATTTGTTTAAAAATGAATTTAATAATAGTAATATTTGTTGTTAAAAATGACTTAATTTCTGCAGTTAAGTAGTTACATTATATTTGAGTATTTATTTTTATATTTATTAATTTGTTGTTAATAATTGAAATAATATACAGTTATTTAATTTATTTAATTATCAATACAATCTAGTTAAAGCTTCCTTTTATTTTTGTTTTTGAAAGCCGTATTGTTATATAATTATGATTTTGCAGTTAGATGGTTTGGTCATACTGCCCATCCCCAATTTTCGTATGTTTGTTTATTCTTACCAGAACAATGTACAGTTGCTTTCCAAATCCAACGGTTTTGGTTCGTTAGCATTATTTGGGTGTTTTCAATCCCGTGCTTGAACTTTGGTTTAAAAATGATTATGCTATAAAGGCATCAGCGATCCAAAAGGAAATGTGTCATTGTGAGACTTGACCTGATTTTGCCCTGGTAGCACAGCCAAGGTGCATTCTGCCTTTGTTTTGCTTTTAAGTTTGTGTTTGGTTGTGAGGGAGAATGAATGTCCTCATGCATGCATGAACATGAACAATTTAGCCATTCTCACCCTTTTTTTCGGTTGTTCTGTTCCATTGTCTCTCGCTCACTTTCTTCTCCTCCTTTCTGGATTACGTTCACTCACACTTAAATTTATATAGCTGTTTCCTTCTGTATATATATCAGTATTATTCTTTTGTCTTTTCTCTAGAGGGGGCATATTGGTCTATAATACATCTTTGTTTTTTTGTTTCTTACAAAGCTCATGCATTTGCCTTTTTTTTTTTTTTTTTTTTTCTGCAACAAATTTCTTTACCGTCATCACCCTTCAAGTTCAGATCGTTAAACTCAGTCAAATTTTGCCCTCACTGAAAAAGCTCTTCAACATGTGCTCTGATTTTGCCATAATTTGACATACAGGCTTGAACAAGCTAACTGCCGCGTCATCCCAGCACGCCTTGTATGAGCGTTATTTTGATAGCAGCAGAAACTGTGTTGGAACAGAGATGATGATGGTATGCAGAGCTATTCTCACCTGTATGAAACATATCAGGTGTCCTGCAGTCCGGCAGGAAAGGGGACACCCAGCTATTTTCTCACACAAACGTCCCTCCAACGCACGAATCATGGGATTTATCTGTTCTTCCTGAGAATGGCTTATCTTGCCAATAAATTTAATTGGATTTATTTGTTTACTTCATCTAATTTTTTACATTTTTTCCCATTTTGTCTTTCTCAGTGGTGCCGATGACCTGTTGCCCATCCTGGCGTTCGTGGCTTTACGCAGTGAAACGCCTCAGCTGGTGTCTGAATGTGCTGCATTGGAAGAGTTCATTCACGAGGGGTGCGTCTTCAATATAAAGTGCTGTGTAACTTTTCTATTCTCTGCAGTTATGAACCCACACTCTGTACTCTACTGCGCATGTGCCTCCCACCAGGCCATGTCTTGTAACGTTCTTTTGTAAAGTCAATCTCTTTTTACATTTAGATGTTATAAAGAATGAAGTGACCATTAGCATGTGATATCAGTGGCAAGTAACCACAGAATGGTCAATGGGAAAATATTTTTAATGGTTTTAAAGAAGTCTCTTATGCTCATGAAGACTACATTTATTTTATCAAAAATACAGTTAAACAGTAATAGTGTGAAATATTACCATTTAAAAGTAACTTTATTTTACTATGTTCTAAAAGGTAATTTAGTCCTGTGATGGCAAATCTTCATTTTCAGCAGCCATTACTCTAGTCTCTAATATGCTGATTTGGAATTCAAAAAATATTACTTATCAATGTTGTGCTGCTTATGATACTTTTGAATGGTAGTTTATGTGTATCCAGTTCTTAGCTTTAGACTTGGCATGAGACTATCAGATAAAAAAGCAAACACACAAATTGTAAAAGATTGTCCAGTTGATACCTCTATGGCTGGGAGTTAAATGTTATTGTTATAATGGGTTAAAGATCTGCAATTCCAGCCTGACTAAATATTATGCAATAGAAAATGGCATATCTCACTCAGACAGCCTCTAAAACCCATCGACAGTCTGTCAAATTTTTGGCATCAGTTGTTGAAAATGTTGGGGTAGATGATGCTGTTTGGAAATTTGGCTTGTCATATCCTTTTAAGTGCCAGTCTCGCTGTCATTTGGGCATGTATCGACAGAACACGACCTCACTTGTTTCCAATAATCGAAATGCCATCTATTGCACTGTCTCAGATTTTGTGCATAAATATGTCAGCTAGAAAAATACCCTCCGGTCTAAACATGTTGGAATAAATCCATAAGCAAATATTACAGTACTTATTGGTGATGCGAGTTCAACCTTGATGCCATCTTTCATGTTTATCTTTTTTTTTTTTTTTTTTTTGAGCAGAGGATATCACTACAGTGAGATCTCGGTTCGTTTAGGTGACCGCTTGACCTGTTTCCTGAGCGGCGTTATGGGTATTCATGTCACCCCTCCTGCGCTGTACTCTTGCGTGTCTACTCAGACCACAGCCCTGAGCTCTGTTTATCAGTATAAAACTGGACATTTTTACAGGCTGGTTAGATTGGCACTTAACAAGGAATGTTGGGGATATTCTGGTTTGGGTTTTTCTCTCCCTATAAAAATACAAATAAAATCTCTTTAGATGTTTATGCTGCTCGGTGGCTTGGAACTGAGGGTGGAACTCTCTGCAGCGTGTGAGGAAAGCTGTGATAGGAAGTGTACTCCTTCTCAGGCACAGTTAACAGGTTTCCTTTCATTTGGACTATATGTATAGACTGATTTAAAGAAATAGCTCGCCAAAAAAAGGCCATTTTGTCATTATTCATGTCGTTCTAAACTTGCTGCTCTTTTTTACAAAAAGTTTTCACCAACTGTCCGCAGTGGCAGGATTCAAAAGTGTCAAAAGCTACTTAAAAGAATGGTCCATCTCCCAGGCCATCTGAGATATAAAAATTTGTTTCTTCATCTGAAACAGAAATTTAGCAGTGCGTCACTTGCTCACCAATGGATCCTCTGCAGTGAATGGGTGCTGTGAGAATGAGGTTTCAAACAGCTGATTAAAAACATCACAATAATCCACAAGTCTCCAGTCAATCAATTAATGTCTTGTGAAGTGAAAAGCTGCGTATCCAAGACATTTTCAACTTCAAACCATTGCTGCTGGCTAAAATAGTCCTTTATCCATAATATTGCTTTTTCCAGTGAAAAAGTAATCATCTGAATCGGGAGAGAGATATCAGATCAGGCATGCAGCAGAAGCAACAGTTTAAAGTTGAAACGCATTAATGTATATGTTTCTTTCAAACGCACAACTTTTCACTTCCCAAGGTGTTAATTGATGGACTGGAGTCTTGTGGGTTATTGTAATGTTTTCATTCTGACGGCACCCATTCACTGCACTGGTGAGCAAGTGATGTAATGCTGAATTTCGTCAAATCTGTTCTGATAAGGAAACAAACTTCTCCACATCTTGGATGGCCTGAGTGCGAGTAAATTTTCAGCAAATGTTCATTTTTAGGTGAACTATCGCTTTAAATCATATGAGAGATTTTTGTTCTTTATACAAATTTAAGCCTTTTATTGATAATCTGCAGTTCAAGCAGGTCTCAAATCAAATATGACTTTATGGCACGGGTTTAAAATGACTTGAGGGTGCAAAATGATGATTGAGTTTGAGCAAAGTTCATTTAATGAACAGAATGATCGGTCTCATACTATCTTTCTTTCATTTCTCCCTTACGTTCTCTTCTCTCATCACATTCCCTAACATGTTACACACTGGCTCTTGGCTTCAGCTTGATCTCGTGTCTTAGTCTCATTAGCAAATGGGTTCACTTGAAGTTGACCCTCAGTGGAAGAGATCTTGTTTTCCCTTGTGAGCAGAAGCGCTAATGAAGTGTTTACTTATGTCTACAGGTATCTGATCGGAGAGGAAGGGTACTGCCTGACGTCAATGCAGAGCGCACTGACCTATGTTGAGTCATTGCTCTTGGGTGGGGCTCCACCCCCGGCTGCCAAACCCACCTGACGTAGGTAAAGCCAATCATATCATTTCAAGTGTATCCTCTCTGATACACACCGACTCAAAACCAAGTCAACTACCTACATGCAGGCTACATAGATTACCATCCCATTCATAATTATATTAAAATCTTTCTTTCGTTCATTCTTTCTTTCTTTCTGTCTTTATTATTTTCTTTCTTTGTCTTTTTTCTTTTTTTTTCTTTCTTTCTGTCTTTCTTTCTTTCTGTCTTTCTTTGTCTTTCTGTCTGTCTTTGTTTCTTTCATTCTGTCTTTCTTTTTCTTTCTGTCTTTCATTCTTTCTGTCTTTCTTTCTTTCGGTCTTTGTCTTTCTTTCTTTCTTTCTGTCGTTCTTTCTTTCTGTCTTTCTTTCTGTCTTTGGCTTTCTTTCTGTCTTTCATTCTTTCTGTCTTTCTTTCTTTCGGTCTTTGTCTTTCTTTCTTTCTTTCTGTCGTTCTTTCTTTCTGTCTTTCTTTCTGTCTTTGGCTTTCTTTCTGTCTTTCATTCTTTCTGTCTTTCTTTCTTTCGGTCTTTGTCTTTCTTTCTTTCTTTCTGTCTTTCTTTCTTTCGGTCTTTCTTTCTGTCTTTGGCTTTCTTTCATTCTTTCTTTCTTTTGTTCTTTCTTTTCTAACCAAACCAGCATATTAGATTAATTTCTGAATTAATATTAATATCTGAATTAATTTCTGAGCGATCATGTGACACTGAAGACTGGAGTAATGGCTGCTAAAAATTCAGTTTTGTCTAAACAGGATTAGTTTGCATTAAAAATCAATTTAAATGGAAAAGTTAATTTAAATTATAATGATATTTTACAATATTGTTTTAACTGTATTTGTGATCGAATAAATGCAGACTTGGTGAGCATAATGCCGAGTTCACACTGCATGATTTTCAAACCAGTCGGATTGCCGTTGTTTTCACACTGCGTGACTATCTGCGGTAGCATTCAGTTGCTGCTGTGTTCACATTGCACGATGGATCGGCGACAGGGGGTTTCACATTTCATGACTTCACAATAGGAAGAATCGCCGACAGCTCTGTCTGGTCCCCAAACTACGTTTCACAACAAAACACACGTGACAAGTGATAAGGAAATAACGTGAGAACCCGAGTGCGTCAGACCGGAGTTCTCCAGTGAGACTGTAATTATTCAAATATATATATATAGCCCGCAAATGGTCTGTGATTTTCACAACAAAACACACACGAGAAGTGATAAGGAAATACACAAGAACCCGCGTGCGTCAGACCGGAGTTCTCGAGCGAGACTGGAATTATTTAAAATAAAAAAAAATAAAAAAATTTATTAAAAAAAATAATA
>NW_015539852.1:1393804-1417201 GCF_001515605.1 Sinocyclocheilus anshuiensis
TCAAAGACGTCGCATCACTGTTGGTTTTACAACTGAATGCTACCCTAGATAGTCATTCAGTGTGAAACCAACAGTGATGCAACGTCGGCTAAAATCGTGCAGTGTGAACTCGGCATAAGAGACTTCTTTCAAAAAACATTTTAAAACATCTTACTGACCCCAAATTTTTGATTGATGATGATTTATTATTATTATTGTTATTATTATTGCCTTAATGGATTTGTGCCCTTCAAATGTTATCTTTCAGTTGAGTAAGGACTTGGTCATATGGTGGGTCAGGAAAAGATTAACTAAACCACTAACTCTATCAGACAATGTTGTTCCGCCTCATCAAAACTCCCTGTGACACAGTTATCCCATTTTATCCAAACATTTAACTTTGCAGAGCGCAGTGTCTGTACAGCTGTCACTTACGCTACGGCGTCCCATGTTGAAATGCGTTCCTCTTTCGTCATCCATCACTGAACAGCTTAAATGAAACGAATAGAATGGGAGGGGCTGGGCGGTACCCCTGGATCACAGCCAGATGTGTTGCTCCTACCTTGTTGGATAAATTACACTGACCTTGCTGAACTTTGAACTTCTTCTTGAAGTGAAATTTTGCTGGTTGTTTTTGCCTACAGGGTGAAGTTTCTATTTAAGGTCGCGTTACTGAAATAATGATAGTCTACGGTGGTTTAAGTTCTAATTAGATTACCCAATGGAGACTGTTAAACATGCCAACACGTCAAACAAACTTCCAGCCTCTGCCAGAGTGATGCAGAACACTTTCATTTGCTTTTGCTTCTCTAACAGTCTCTGCTCTTAGAGTAGCTGGCTGGCTTACACGGTTCTTGTTCATCCAGTTTAATTAGAGCCGTTTGTGTTTTGGTTCTAGGCGCCTTAGCTGATGGAAAGATCTCGTCGTGTTTGAAAGTCCTCAGGAGTTGGTGTATCTCCTCTGCTCAGCCTGTTCAAGTCCCAAATCAGGCCAGACTTCAGTTCTGTTCAAATCTTCCCCACCTACTGCTTTTGAAGGGACTGGAGAAGTTTATTCGCTGTGTTTGGGCGCTACAGGGCAGGTTCATCTGAATGTGGTTAGAAGTAAGCTCAGTATTGTAGCCAAAGCAAAAAAATATATATTTATGAGACTGAATGGGATGAAATGAGCCAGATGTTAGGAAAGGATTTGTGGAAAGCTTAGTTAAAATGTTAATTTTTTTTAATACAAATGTGAATGTATTCTAATCCCATTGACTTTTAATTTTTTTGGTCAAATGTATTTCTCAGAGAATTTTTATCAATGGAAATGAAAGACTAAAGCACTACTAGCATTTGTCATCATGTAACACCCTATTTATTAAACAATATAAAAAGAGACACTAATTGAGTTTGTATTATTTTAGCTCAGAATTCTAGCCATTTTGAGCTTGTTGTACTGGTTAGGACATAATGGAAAAAATTTGTCAAAAGTTCTGTTAAACCTTTATACTCCGAGCTGTGCATTTCTCTTGCAAGTAAATATACCACTTTGCAGACAGGCATCATGTTGTTGAGCAGTATAGGTTTTATCTATTTCTTTTTAAATATCTTAATTTGTTATTTAATTGCTTTTCGCTCTAATAGTCAAAATAGTGAAATCAATGTCAAAAAAAAAAAAAGTTTGGATGCGCAAGAAACATTAATGCTGCTGAACCGTCTGTCTTCAGTTACTGAGGTTGAGGGGATTGAATAGAAAATAGGAATAATTAAATAATTTGTATGAGCAAAAGCATTATTATATACAGTGGGTACGGAAAGTATTCAGACCCCCTTAAATTTTTCACTCTTTGTTATATTGCAGCCATTTGCTAAAATCATTTAAGTTAATTTTTTTTCCTCATTAATGTACACACAGCACCCCATTTAAGGGGGTCTGAATACTTTCCGTACCCACTGTATATTTATGTTTTGTCTGAGCAGAATGTGTGTTTGTTTGTTGCTCAAGATCTGTAATGTGAATTGATGAATGTGAATGTAGCCTGAATCTCTTTGCCCTAACCCTTTTTTTACAAAACCTTCCCAAGTTCTTCATACCCGATCATTAGGATTGGATAATGCACATGGTCATGGTTTGAAAGTGCATGGCATGTGAATTTTTTAACAATAAAGACATATGTAACCCTTGTGGGTGTTTTTCTTTTATTTTCTTAATTCTTCCATGCTTTTCAATAGCTTTTAATCGATTGGTTAAAATTCGAAGGGCGGGGAAATCGCTGGGAGAAGCGATTGCTCAGAGGGAGGCTGAGTTCCCTGATGGGCAGGTGGCTGGATTGTTCCGAAAGTTTCCGGGCCGCAGGAGAAAACATGCCACTCTGAATCAGGAGGCTTAACCTCTGTCCTAGAATACCCTCTGTGTGGATGTCGATTACTCTAATGGCTTCACTGTGTGACTTTGTCTATGGGCGGCCTTTTAAATCTCTTCCAGTCCACTTGTCTTGTCCTTCTACATAAATGCCCCAATTCCTGTCTGTGTTTTGGAGCTGGCACCAAAAAAATCCTGTGACAAGCCTTGGGGTTAAACCCCAAAATGCAGCCAGAGTGGTTAGGGAAAGTTTGCAAACCGTGCTCATCATAAACTATTCAGTCTCACTTTTTGTGAGATTTTGCATCCCTGATAGTTTCTCTTTTTAACGGTGTTCGTAAAATTTAAATGAATTCACCCAAAAATGAAAATTGTCATTAACTTTTGGAATGGCATGAGAGTGAATAAATAATAATGGTTTTCATTTTGTGGTGAACTATCCCTTCAAGTATGAGTTCTGAGTTTGAAAATATTGATGAGAAACAATGTCTTTCTGGCACTCAAAGTGTACCGTCTCACGAAAAGGGACATCGTTGGTTGCCAAAGTGGATACTTTGTTTTCTGTTGTTTTCAGTTTTTCAATTCCCAAACTATTTTTAAAATAAGGACTCCACGCCAGATTTTAATGAAATCCAGGCGACTGAAGTCATATCACACCCTAGGCTTTGTGGCTCAGGTCACGTTGGTTGCTACTTCAAAGAAACTAGGAGTCTGGGAGATTTTCTCTTTTTTTATTATTATTTTAATTTTGTCAGACACACAATATAAATGCGCCCATGAATTGTTTTCACTCAGACAAGTACTAAACAGAGTAACAGAGACTATGTTTTGGTGGTGTGAACAGAATTTTTGGTCTGTACTTCAGATTTAAAGGGAAAGTTTACCCACCCTCATGTCAGTCCCAACCTATAAGGTTTTCCTTCTTCAAGAATCTTTTTTGTTCCACAGAAGAATGTAAGTCATACATGTTTGGAATGACATGGAGAAAAATGTTCAATTTTAAGCTGATGCAAAGCAAAACCACAGCCTTCTCATCTCCTTTCCTTTCTTCACTGAATCCAGATTCTTTTAATAGCAAATTTACATTCATATCGCTAAAGCGTTTATGCAAATATCATGATAACAGCAAACAAAGACAACAATGTCATCCAGTTTGAAGGCCAGCCATTTCTAAACCCCTTGTCCCCTTCACACGCTTATTATGGGCCACACGGCTGGGAATAATTGGAGCCGTGGAAGCAACAGCCAGATAAGCTTTGAGTGAACGAGGGCAGGGAGTCACGCTACGGGGATGCAAGTGTGCCAACAACCTGCCATGTTTTTTCACCTTCTCTAACCGCGGAAAAGACCAAGTTTGTTTTTACAGCTGTTCTCACACGTGTCTCTCTTCTTCAATGTCAAGCTTACATATCTGGGGCTGCGTTTACAATCAGCTGCACTCCAAGGCATCTGTGCCATTCCACTGCTTATTATATTGATTTGTTTTGAGCACAATGAGTATTTCAAGGCTATGACTGTACTATGACAAAGCTGGGGATTTTCAATACAGAAATGTTTTGTTGACATGCAATAAAACAATACACGCATACTAACAGGATAAAGTGAAAACAGAGGAAAATCCGATGGGCATTGCTTACAGATTGCCCTCCAAGATAACAGTTTTTAGGTCGGCAGGACAGCTCACGGGGAAGACGTTGTGGGACGTGTTGCGGCGCTCTATCAGCGTAGCCATGGCTTCCCCTAAATCCAAGTGGTTCAGGTACCCGGGGGCCATTCGGTCTGGGGCTGCCACACCCGTATTGATTTTCACCTGTTGGAAGATATATTAAAGACAGGCATCATAGAGGAACAAATAGGATATACTTTCATGACATTTAATTAAGCACATCTACAGTGAGTGTGCATATCATGGACGGAATATAACCCCATGAGCTTGAGGAGAGTTTGATGAGACACACCTGGTTGAGTTTGCATGGCACCTCTTGATACTCTTCACGCAGAACCTGACAGAACGCCAGAGCGCTGGCTGCCCCTATGGTCAGGAACCCTGTGCCCGGCATGAGCAACTTCTCTCCAGCACCTCCTGGATAACACAGAACGCATCAGCAGGGGGAATCATTTACTTTTTGTTGCCACATCTGCCTGCATAATGGTCAGTGGATTGAGAAAATTCACTGGCCATTAAATTCTATTTCAATTTTTAAATGTTTTTGCCATCTAAATCTGGTTCTTATAGAAATCTCTCTCTGAAAATATATGTATATGCATATGTATATGTGACCCTGGACCACAAAGCCAGTCATAAGTTGCATGGGTATATTTGTAGCAATAGCCAACAATACATTGTATGGGTCAAAATCAGCTATTTTTCTTTTATGCCAAAAATCATTAGGATATTAAGTAAAGATCATGTTCCATGAAGATATTTTGTAAATTTTCTACTATAATATCAAAACTTAATTTTTGATTAGTAATATGCATTGTTAAGAACTTTACTGGACAACTTTAAAGGCGATTTTCTCAATATATATATATATGTTTTTCCAGATTTTCAAATAGTTGTATCTCAGCCAAATATTGTCCTATCCTAACAAACCATGCATCAATGGAAAGCTTATTTATCCAGCTGTTATATGTATAAATCTTAATTTTAAAAAATTGACCTTTATGACTGGTTTTGTGGTTCAGGGTCACATATGTATGTTCCATTTTCTTCGATTTATTTCCACAGGTCTTAACCAGACAAACCCTTCCCTTTTGGAAAGGTTCCATCATGGAGGATAAATGTTCTTCAGGTTCCAAAAGTTTTTACTCTTTCTTTCTTTCATTTTTTTATTTTTATTTATTTATTTATTTTTGCTAAGTTTCTCAAAAGAAACTTAGTGTAAAGATAATTTTAATAACCTGACTAAACTTTTTCCACTATAACAAACCTGTTGTGCAATAGAAGGGTTCCATGAATGGTAAATGTTCTTCATGGAACCATAAAGAACCTTTATTTTTAAGAGTACATGCATTGTTGCCGTTCCTAAAAATGTAACCACCTATCTGACCATTGATTTTGTTTTATTGATTTGTGTTCTGAATTTGCCGAGTGATGAATGTGGACTCGAGTAGATTTTTTAATGCTCATTTATACACTGCACTCACAATTATTTTCCACATATAACTACATAACTTTAACCAAATATATGTTTTGGAGGGCAAATAATGATGTACCTGTGATGAACGTGTAGGTGCAGTTAGGATCATCTCTCACCAGTGGAAAGAACGCTTTCCAAGACACAAAGGTGCTGAAAAGCAGAGTCTCAATAACCTGTTGATCAGAGACGAAGAGTTTTGAGCAATCAAATGATGATGGATCATTTGGAGAAGCAGACCCAAGGATGAAAGCTGAGTTCTAACGCAAAATGGCGATGGTGAAATGTTGTGCGTCATATAAGCAAGTATAAAGAATGAGGGGTTGCAAGGGTATAAGCTGCTCTCTCACCCAGTGCAGTTCTTTGAGGGGTTGGGTGTGAGGTGGACCTCCCTGCCACCAGCTGAAGCCCAGAGAGGACACCACATCTGTGATCTTACCCACAGACTTGAGCAAGGCCTGTTTCACCTCCTCTACTCCTTCTTCTGAGCCTGATAGATTAGGAGAATATTTCATCAGTCACAAACAATCCAAAATCAATGAGACCGTAAAATGTCTAGAGTTGCAAAGATAAAAAAAAAAAAACATGCAAAAGATACATACCAACATTCCCCACTAAAGTGGTCAGGTTACATTTTGTGCTAGGTGAAACAAACCCCTTGAGTTTTTCCAACTTGCTGCTGTCTCTGGAGATCACCGCAACCTTGAAACCTAAATATGTGTTTGCATAATTACCACACATGCAATGCAGAACTTTAAAAAAAATACATTTATGCAAAGAAATGTATTTATTTTTTTCATTTAAAGTTAAAGAAAGAAAAAGTTTAATCAGTTTAGAATTAAATTACGGAATCAAAATTGAGATCTGAATTTAAACTAAAAATCTAATAGTAGTGGCTATATAATTGTTTTCCTAATCATAACTGCGCTGAATCTAATTTTAAACTTATAAATAAAATTGTAAGCAATATGTTTAGAAAAATCAGAGCTGGGCAGTTGAGGGCATTTTCTAATTTGCTTAATAATAATAATAGCCTAATAATAATAATTAGTTACTGTTGCTATAAATAATTATAAATAATATTTTTGATTTTTTTAAATAAAAATAATACTTACTATTATATGTATTAAGTGTAAATACTTAATATGCTCTTACCTCTGTCCAGGAGAGCTTTCACTATCCCGGAGCCGACAGTTCCTGCTCCACCGAGCGCTAAAACCACTCTGTCCCCGTTTGACATCGCGCATACAACCGCTGCAGCAGTGCACACGTCTGAGATTGATTATGCTTTATGGGCTTCATGTCTCCTGCTGCTCAAGATCTTTAAATCGAACCGCAGCAACAACGCCACGCCCCTTTCAAAATGACACGCCCACCTAATTATGCATTCCTTTATTCTTTATCACAAATAAATGACCGTTTCAAAGAAACTATTTTACAGGAAAATGATAAATGTTGAACTGAAAAAAATCCTTATACTGTAATAAATAACAGTAATATCATCTTGCCAGTAGAAATGATTCTAATAATTAAGTTTGATACCAGGGTCAGAACCTGTTTTTATACAGTCTATGGTCAGAACTGATATTACCAACAGTTTCTATCATATATTACAGCGCCCTCTTGTGAACTATCACTCGCATATACACTACATTGAGTAATCATTGCAAACTGCACACTGAGCGTGGTATAAACTACGAATAAATTTGTATAAATTATGTTTTTCACAAAATGAGAGAAATCTCTGTTTATTAGACTTGGATTGAGGAATAGTGATCTCAAGATTGATATGGAATACTTTTCATATATGAAACTATTTTTTACCGATTTTATTTTATTTATTTGTATACTCTTATATTTACTTTTTTCATTTACTTGTTTGTTGAGTTTGACGACATTGCCACCCTAAAAATCTCCACGTGAGCCGAATACGGAAGTGACGTCAAAAAAGTTTCTCCACTGGGAGACAGCGACGTTCTTCAAAGCAGTTTGTGTTGGACGTTGAACGTTGATCAGGTAACAAATTTCGTTTATTTAGTTAATTCGTTGCAGTCTAAAGTGAACGGCGTAAGTGTGTCAAGAGCTTTGTTGATTTAAATTTAATGAGTCAGTTGGGAAAATATATCAGTGGCGGTGGTTTTGCCTGGGAAAGGCACAAGATACACAGTCTTTAAACATTTTGCGTAGTTTGTTATTTTTTGTTCAACAATGTGCTGTACATTAAATATTATATTTAATAAAATATATGTAATAACTACAGAATTTTGTAAGACGGTGGTTTTAGATAATCTGACGGAACTGCTTTCGATCTTGGAAGATCACTTTCACTTTGTTGATTTATAAGTAGTAGCATTATAGATGGTTTTTAATAGTCTAAATGTCCACATATATTCAATTACTAGTCAGATTGAATTGAATTTGATATGGATATATCATCTCTAGATGACATTTTCATATAGTTATAGTTTAGTTCTCTTTACTCGACTATCCACGTTAATGACGTAATGCAAAATAGAAACTTGCTTGTTTATGTATATCTCTTGTAAGTGATTATTGTCATGGTTGATGATTATAATTTGTTTGTCAATAAATAAACTTACAATATTGTTTCTACTAGGATGAATTCTGCTAATAAAAAGACAGCGGATGGTCTCATCAATAGGTACCAGACAAACTTGGAGAGACGAATTGAGAAGGGGGATCGAAGTTTGATATGCAGGGATGAGGATTTTTGTAAGGAAGTTGAGAGGCTCCTTCACAGTGGCAATGCCCAGAAGATGCACAATCTACATGGATTAGATTCACTGGCAGTGATGGAAAAATCTCTCCATGCATTTCCCTCTAAAACTGGCCAAATGGGGCTTGAGAAAGTTTCCAAGGCCTTTGAAGTGTTGGAGCTCGCGGCATTAAACCTCTACATCTACCCCTGGAGAAGAGAGTACAGACTGGTGAAGGTATGTGGAAATACTGGTGCTCCACCTACAGATTTCTATTAGTTTGAATGACATTTTGTTTGTTTTCACTACCTTAAAATAGTCTCTTTCTCCTCACCAGATGTTTTCAGGTATGTTCACCCATTTGATCAAACCTGCACTGACACTTCAGCAGGCTAAAGAGCTGTTTGGTTTGCTTGGATACCAAGCTTCAAGTCCTAATGAAGAAGAAGAGTTGGCGCTGAACTCCAAACTAGTTCCTGCTGATTTTTTACTCAGTCTTGCATGTGGCTTCTTCATTGCTCGGATGGAATGCCAGCTGCTACTTTCGGCTTTGGGCTCTGTGGACAAAGGTGTGGAGTGGGTTCTACAGCTAGTCAAGGAGAGGCAGGTAGGCCACAGTCTTCAGATAGCATTAGAGAACACCAAGAGAAAGTCAGATGCTGCTAGTGTTTCAGAAGCCATCCTGACTGGTGGCATGGACGCTGAGCTGGATCTGTACACAGAGCAGGCAGATGCTTCTCACATGATATCCATTTCTGATTCGCCACCTGACTCTTCTTATATGCAACCAAAAGAGAAGCCTTTAAGCAAGACTTTACAGAGAGAGCCCTCACAGTCAAACATGGGGAATAATGAGGATGCAAGGCAGGGAAAATCACTCATCAATCCAGGTCCAATGGAAAGCTTTGCTGAAGATCAAATTGAAGGTGATGCCCAGAGACAAGCAGCAGCAAAATTGTTGTGCAAGTGTATCACTCCAAATCAGTTATATATTTACGAGTGTGAGAACTGCAAAGACATGCACATTTCATCGTGTTCTCGTTATAGAGAGTGCAAAATGAAAGGACATACTTTAGCACTATGCTCAGACAAAGCTGAAGAGCTTTATTCAACACAAGACCAGATTAGATTGGCCAAGGAAAAATCAAAAGATTCCCTGAAAACACATTATTGTATGGATGATCCTACTTCTGATTCATTTTTGGTGTGCTATGAGTGCCAGTTGATCCATGACCACAACTGTAATATTATTCAAATGTGCAATTTAAAACAACACAACGTGCAACCAACAGGAAAATTACAACCCCCTCAAGGAGAACAAGCGAATGCCCAAAAGAGGCACAAATGTCTTTCTGCTGCACATCATAAGCAGTACTCCCAGGAAACGGGTGATACAGAAAGACCAATACCATATCACGACTATTGCTGGAAGGGTGACCAAACTTTGCCTGAAACTGTATGCCTCACTTGTAAAGTCTTTCATTTCTCTGGGTGTCCTGATCGACGACACTGCTCTCAAAAACATAACATGCAAAATGTTAAAACATATTGTGTCACTTGCTTAAGTTTTGACCATAGCACTTTGCAGGTATGCAGGTATTGTGGTGACGTGTATTGCACTCTGTGTTGCTATAAATATACCTTGATGTGTAGGTGTGGAAAGGCTTTCCTCAGACCTTCCTCTGTTTAAAGGTTCATAAAACCCCAGACTACTTTTTCTGAGATTTTAGCAGAGGTGCACATCATAGAAGACAATGTTAGCATCCAATAATTTTAACTATTGGAGAAAACTGGTTAATTTTAAGCTTTTTTTGCGCTATTTTCATCTTCAGGGTTTAAAATCTACATCGTGTTGACGTCACAATTTGTGACACGGCAATGGACTATAGTACATCGATGACGCATCGGTGTCTATTAAATTATTCATGAGACGGCGTGTTCTTATCCTATGAGAAGCTTCGCTTAATTATGCACAACAGCATGTGTTGATTTGCTATGACAGAGTTTCAGACTGTAAGATCGCGTACATTATCTGAGAGAAACGTTCATGAATCGAAGGAGTGTTTGTTTTTGCTTTTTTAATAAGAGTTCGGCACAAATGCGATTTATTCACTTATTGAGTATAACCGTTTTTACAGCTCTATGACACAACCTGTCAAAAGGCTTATATAATCGCCGCAGAATTTACCTTAAAAAGTTATCAGAGGTGCAACAGCACGTTCATGTATGTTTTCGATACAGAGTGCAAATGACTGTGCATTTATTAGTGTTTTTAACTCGATGGGAGCGAAATGAAACTGAAGCTGTGTGTTGTCTGTCTCCCGTCTTCCCCCTCCGCTCGCAGTGCACCACGTCCACTTTTTTTAGCATTTTTTTTTTTTAAACTGTGGTGAGAACTAACCAGTGCTGAAAAAGGGGGTTTCATGACCCTTTAAAAACAACTGTCAGTGTTGACCATGTCTGGTTGAAGACACTGTTTTTAATCTCCAAATAAGCCTGTTATTATTTTGCTAATTGCTCAATAAGTCTGAAATACTGGGTAATAGAAACATGACAATCTGTTACACTTTTGATTTTTGATATCAGCAATGTCTTGTATGATATGATATGATATTAAGAGCCAAATATTACAAGAAAGTAACAAATTTCACTGTAGAGTTGACGATCTCTTACTAATCTATATGTCATACAGTAACATGTCTTGTAACTGTCTGTTATTGGTGAGATTGTGGGATGGCCACTCCAATATTTGATGTATTCAGTTATTGGTATGATGTGTTCTGGAAAATTATGGCTTTGGGTCTTAGCAACAACTCCAACCAATCACTGTGGCTTAGAGTGATATACTGCCCTATAATTATTAAATATAATGTACATGTCTGGTATTATGATTTTTTTAATGGAATTCATATAAAAATAAAGGATCTAAAGGAGAACTCTGCTTGTGCTTAATTCAAATTAAATTCGAAATATTACTTTTACATATAGTGACCATATGTACTCTCATATTTATATGTCCTTCTAAACTGCCTAAAATGTCCAGGTTTTGGCTTTCATGGCTTTACATGTATTTGCATTGCTTTGACTGTTCTCTGTAGATCCCACCTTCTTGCGTGCCATGATTGGTCAATTATGTACAATGCCTGCACACTAATGGTCACAATACTTTTCAGTCGTTACCATCAGAAAGTATGAAAACAATAGGAAAACAAAGCCAAAACCTGGACAGTTTAAACAGTTTAGAACCCTATATTACAAAAAAATGTCCTACTATTGCAGATGAAGTTGTTGTTATTTCCATATGCTATCTGCAAAGGCTAAGTCTAATCTAGCTTGCTTGTAAATGCCCAATCTGAGAAATCATTTCTGGGTGTGAAATGTGATTAAATGTTTGTTTTAGATAACACAGGAGTGACAAGAACATCCATTTTCTCTGAGTTCCAAAGGTAAGGTTGTAATGAAGTTCCCAAAGCTTTATTCATTAAACTCTTCCCATTTTACATTGATGAAGGTTTTACTGTTCATGCGATCGATATATAACACTCCATTAAGATGATCCATTTCATGCTGCAGTATTCTGGCTGGCCATCCACTCGCTTGCCAGCTGACAGGCTCCGCTTTCTCATTAAGACCTTTGCAAAGAAGAAAAACATTTGTTTTGATTTGATACTTTAAGAACATCAGGAAGTAAATCTGCAATGGTTTTAAGTCAAGGTATGGGTTACTTGGGTTACATGTTGAGTCATCTTATTTTATTAATTTTTTTTTTTTGGTTTGACATTTTATTGCACTTTTACCTGAGACTTCTACAGACACGTAGCGTGGAACAGATGCTGAAAACCCACAGATGCTCTCACAGGCCTCTTGGAAGATGACAGTGCGTCCATCTAGTACACGTAACTGTGGGTTTACAAAAATCATAAGAGGCACTGCCACCAGACCCCGAGCTTCAATAGAAGCGATTGAGCTGTCCTCCAGCATTTTCTTTGGATACTCCAAGGCTAGAATTTGTAGAGGAACACCAATCTGGGGTGCACTCAGGCCGATACACTCAAGCTTCCTCATCACCTTGACTAGGGTCTTTATGACCTTCTGCACTTCTGGGTCCTGAATGGCTCCGGGTTCCACCGCCGCAGCCCGTGAACGTAACACAGGATCTCCAACCTGACACACATGATTGTATGGAGGAGCTGGTGCACCTTTGACTTTCCTTTTCATGTACTGTAAGTAGGAGCGCATCTTGATGTTGGTAGAATGAGTATGTGGGTATGCGGTACATGTGAATGGTGACCAGGGCAAAAGAATCCTAACTGGTTTTGAAAGTACATAATTTGTCTGACTTTTTAAGACACAATGTGAAAATGTCCTGCAGTGCCTGAACATGACTGACTGAAAAGCTTCTCTCGTCACCTGCGGGAAAAAATGTCACCAAATACAAAATAATCAATAATGCAATAAACATGCATGCCAACTAGTGAATACGTCAAGTTTTATTTTGACTTAAGCTGAATGCACATTTAAATTTACAAATACATAAATAAGCAGTAATGCATTTTTAAAAAGTAGCTAGATAGAAGGAGTGAAATAAATGATCAAATGTTAGCTCTAAGTTATATATTTATTGATATTAACATTTTTCCAATGACATGACAAAACAATGATTTTAACAAACAAAAAAGTACTCAGTCACTTTTATGAGCAAGTGTCAGTACTCACCAGCACCCTAATAATTCCTTATGTTAATAAATAATTAGAATTTCACGTGCAAATGTCTTTAAGCAGTTAGAAGCATTTCGATGTAAGGACAGACCATTCCGGAAAACGTTACTGACACCGACGACAGTTTGTCTTTTCTTTAAAATAAAAGTATCCAGGTGAAAATAAAATTGTGGAATTATATAATTATAATGAGGTATATTATAAAGCAGCTGAGATGAGACACCTAGATCATTCATATCTTGAAACGGTTCAAACTGAAACAACACTGACAAAAAATGCAATCGATGACTTTTATTTTAGTTACATTTTCCTCAACGTTTACAACTTCCTGTTTCGGTCTAAGTCACGTGATCTAGTCAGCGTGAGGATTGTTTACACGTACGTTAAAAGGACACTCCTCCGGTCATATAAAGGCATAACGAGCTACGTTTTCGATTAAACAAATATTGCCATTAACAGAACCTTTTATGGATACTATATGAAAATATTTTTTCCTCACAAGTAATTATTCATGCTTCATTATGGCAGGAGGATAACAGTAGGCGTTGTCTTATTTATACAATTCTATGCTGACAGTTCTTTTTAGTCTATGTATGGTTTAGGAAATGTATTTTCTCTTAAAATGTGTATTTGTTATTCATAAATGAAAGTGAAATTAAATAGGAGGTGGTCACGTGTTTGCGTCGTTGTAGTACGGAGAGAGATATCCAGAGTACGTACTACATCCGTGATTAGATGAACATGGCGCAGGGGAAACAGGCCATCGGTGGACTGTAAACAAGAGGAAATTTTGGGATAACTTCGACATCGTACCATGCACGTGTGAAATGGTCTCAATCTCGATATACTGGACCACTTGTTCTGCTTCATTGATGACTACGAGGCGACAGATTGAGTGCAACACGTCCAATTGCATTCATAAACATTTCTATAGGACTTCAAACCCCTGAGCATTCAGTGTTTGGATATTTAAACTAAAAAGCCTTGTTTTATTGTGGATGGCATCGACCATTCACGACCAAATGGCTGCAGCTGGAAAAGTCAAACGGAGTAAATATCTGCCCCAAGGCGTTGAGAGGTTAAAAGAGGAGCACAGAAAGGTCAGGACAGGAGTAACGTTTATTTCATATACCACCAATGCATTCCTGCAGATATCAAAGCTTAATGTCCATGCACGTGATCAATCATCAGCATCGATTCATTCGTCGTATGTTTATGTTGTTTTTGCAGGATAGTCGCAGTATTACGCGTTTCGTTCTCTGGAAAGTTCTTTGTGTATCACGTGTTGCTGTTGGCTAGCTGGTTGCAAACAGTTATTTTGCTTTGGTGTATGTGTGTTTCTGATACTTTGCAAAAAATGCACGTACATATTTATAGGCAATGTATCTCAGTAATTATAACAGTAAATTATTCATGTATAGTAGCTAGAAAACAATCTTTGTTCCAGCACATGTTGTCCACGCTGCCAAAATGCATAGAGCAAGCAAAAGCTTACAGTACTGTTGTTACAGTAGGTAGTTTACATGCTGTGAAATTACTCTATGTGAAGGTAAGGGTTACTGACTTATTTATATTTGCATGGTATTTTGAGTGATATGAGTAGGTGAAAGGCAAACAAACTGTCTTTTTACCTATGTGTTGACATTGGAGGATCAACCTCAGCTGGCCACATATGAAAGCTACATTTGTGCTGCTTCATTTAAAATCAACAAGACTGGAAGATTTTTATTTAGAAGATCTGGAAAATTCTGTGTTGCACTGCCCTCAGCAACACGTCTTTTAGTAGAGAGAGAAAAAGAAAAAAGAAAACACATAATGCATGTCTGCTCATGCTGTTAGACATGCTTTATATTGTTTTATTGGTGGGTGAATCTCATAAAGGACATATCCAGCTCCTGTTGCACCTCAATATGAAAGAAATTCTATTTCTATAGACATTTTGCATGAAGAAAGAGTAAGGATAAAGAAAATTAAGCTTACTTTTAGTAGCATTAAGATAATTTGAACTTTGACATTTTCATGACATACAAGTACATTAACCTTTAAATGTTTATTGACATAATGCCAAAACAATTTATTTCTTATTGCTGTAATTAAAAAAAAAAAATTCATTTTTAATAATGGCCGTGAGAGAGAGAGATAAAAGGGAGTTCCAAAAAAAAAAACCTCAAGTGTATATAATGTATAATAATAGGGCAATTATTATAAAGTGAATAAGTGCAAATAATCCTAATGTACCTAAAAAGGGTTTAATTTTGTGCAATGGGACTTGTTAGCTTAGTCTACAGACTCTTATTGACATAGACCATAAACATGCATTACAGGGTACCTTGTCTCAATATCTCTTGAAAAATTTTCAGGACTATTGTTCATTATCTCTATAATGGCCAATTCACATTACCAGATTAATATAGATAATTTAGCAGCGATTGTCACTGGTTGTCTGTGGCATTTTGGGAATCTCAGCGGTTATGAAATGACAAATTGTGTCTGTTTCCACAACAGGTGGTGAAAGATTGCAGAAGTCAATTTGAGCACTGGTGGGTGTCCTCGTGCAATTTAACATGTCTCGTTTCAGACATGCATAACGTTATTATCAATGTATCATGTCAGTGTTTCTCAGGCTGTGACTATTCATTGATGCATGTTAGCTTGTCATTGGTTATTTATTGGTTGTTGAAGGTTTACATTTGGAATGGAAATGCTATTGTGAATCACTGTATAGATGTTGATGGTTATGGCAAGATTTGACAGGCTTTTGTTATATTCCTTTTCCTATTTTAAAAAATTGTCAGTAGGTAGAACAAAAATATAACTTGTATGTCAACAAACCAACAATTTCCTTTTAAGTGATTCATTTTTCTCTCTGACTGTCAGGAAAAAAGTGGAAAATGACTATGAATCTCTTCAAGAGCGCCTCAGGACTTTGCCTGACAAGTTGTCTTATGATATTATGGTGTGGTGGCACTTTTCAATTACTGACGCACCCAAATTAATCTTCACATCTAGATACACAAACATTTTCTATGCCTGCGCAACAAAATATTAAATTATCATCAGAGTATTATTCACACCATTTTAGCCTGTTTTAAGACCTGTTTACATCAAGGATGATAACTATAACCATAAAGTTTTAATAATCATTGTTATTCTATGAGAATAGGAAAGTTCACACCACGACTATAACGATAGTGACATAGAGGAACAGTATCGTTGGAATCACTTTGAGCAATTGTTTCTAGCTGATGAACAATAAAAACATTAACAGCCAATCAGAGCTTGAGCATTTAAAGTGACAGGCAGCATAATTGCAGTGTGCGCTTATAATGCATGTGTTGATTTGGTACCATTATAGTTATCATTCTTGGTGTGAGCAGGCCTTTACTTGTCAGATTTGAAAATGAAGAAATTGAAAGTGTCACTGTTACTTTAAGCCCTGATTGTTTGGATGTTTTTTTTAACATGATAGGTACCATTTGGTCCCTTGGCTTTCATGCCGGGAAAGCTAGTTCACACTAATGAGTTAACGGTGCTCCTCGGGGATAACTGGTTTGCAAAGTGTTCTGCCAAACAAGCTGATGCTCTTGTGGAACACAGAAAGAAACGTGAGTTCATTTTTATTCTATTAAGATTTTCCATTGACCAATTTTGAATAATCCATACAGCTTGACCTGATATGTTATTTTTCCAGATGTCAAAAATACGCTAGATGACTTACAGAAAGTGATGAAGAACTTTCAGAACAGAGCCGACTTTACAGATGATCTTGAAAAATTGACTGGTGTAAGTGTCCTAACCATGACCTCATTACTGTGTGACATTATATGGAAACCTCATACTGAGGTTTTCTCCTCTGGAAGAAACAAGCACGTCCACTCTTTTTTTTAACAGGATACTGGAGATTTTGTAGACATTAGAGAAGAAGTTATAAATGAGGAAGAAGTTACCAAAGGTAATTCTAGTTTTTCAGGTTAACTTGTGTGTTATCGGGTTGTTTTATCTTCTGTTGATCATTTACCCCCTATTGTGCTTTCACAGCAAAACATCGTTTGGCCCACAAAGCCAACTCTAAACCTAAGCAGGAGTATTTGTTGGACCTGGAAGAGGACAAGGAGAAGAAAGAAGGCGATGAAGAGGGAACGACAGGGGTGCTGTCAGAGGAGGAGCTGTGGGCTCGACTTGATGAACTAGAACGTCAGGAGGAACTTCAAGATGAAAGATACCGGTAAAATATTGAATTTCCACTAAAATATTAAGCAGCACAACTGTTTTTAACATTGATAATCATAAGAAATGTATCTTGATCACCAAATCAGCATATTATAATGATTTGTGAAGGATCATGTGACACTGAAGACTGAAATAATGTCTGCTGATAATTCATCTTTACCATGACAGGAATAAATTACATTTTAAAATGTCAATATAATAATATGTCACACTTCTACTGGTTTTACTGTATTTTTAAATCAAGTAAATGCAGCCTAGGTGAGCATAAGTGACTTCTTTCAAAAACAGTAACAAATTTTACCAACCTCCAACTTCCTCCAGTGTTTACAATAAAGTATTGGTGCATAGCATTAAAATGAAAATCAACCCCAGATAACCCAATTATATACTTTTCTTAAAAGAAATGCCCAGTAATCTTATCTATATCACCATAGAGTGCCTTTCAACCCTCACAATACTCAAAAATTTTGGTTTTAATTTCCCATTCGCTTTGTCATGTCATAAATGGTAAAGTACTATAGACTATGACTCTATAGTCAAATACTATAGAAACATATTAGCTGAGCTCCCACACATTTTTTTTTAGAATGGTGCATATTTAGCCTCTAGCCTGACTGTATTAACTTTTCTACCTGATTGTATGCTTATTGTTTTCCATTGTATAGCTGAGACTGTAGCTGTATGTTTATGTGCATTAGAATAACCGACTAATAAATTTTTTTTTTGTAAAGAATATAATAATAATAAATAATATCATTACATCCTCAATCACATTGATATACCCCTCCCCATTCATTTTAGTTTTTAGCAATATTAACTACAAATGAATGCTATGTCCACCCTGTCATGTGTATGTCCACCCTATCGAGTCTAAGTGGCCGACAGGGTGGACATTTAGGAACAAAGACAGACATTTTGAGCTTCAATTAGCATATCAGCTTACAAAAAACTGTGACTAGCTAAATGGTTAGTCTGGTTGTTGAAGATAATTTGGTATATTTAAACTTACATAATTTGAAAATACTGTATTCTAATCACTTCTGGCATATTTTATGTCGACAGGGTGCACATATTAAGCTTTGGCAAAGCAAGTAAGCAAACTCAGATGAAAGAAAATTTTGTCAATTGAATAGTCACCAACTTATTCACCTCAGCTGTTGAAATTGAAATTTTTTGCCACTGAAGAGACAAAAAAATCTGTTGTCCTGATGTCACTAAAGGAGATGGCCTTTTTTTAAAGGGGTGGATTCTCCAATACGACAGGGTGGACAACCATTCAAGGGACATGGACAAACTCTTTTTTTTATTAAATAAAAATATCGTTTTTATTACCAAATGATCAACACACTCAAATTGAGTAATCTCTTATTTAACAAAATATTAATAGGAGAACAACATTTTTAAATTTTATGATTTGACAATATTCTACTATCATTCAAATTTATTGAGCAGTGCATGGGACATAGCAAAATAACATGCATCCCCTTACACAAAACAAAAAAAAATGTAGAAAATGTATCTAAAGAGCCAAGTAATGCTATTGTTATGAATATAAAAACTTAGCCTAATATAACACACCCTTTCATAGTCATTTTTATGTTATGTTATCATGGCAAATGAGTTATGTACAGGACATCAAAAGGCACCATACAGTGATATTGACCCTAATAGTATGCTTATAGATTTGGTCTATTTTTTCTCCTGTTATACTAGATTGGACAGCACAGACACTAATGGAGAAGACACCACTTCCTCCTCAGAGGAAGAGAAGGAAGCAGATGGTGGCAGCGATGTCCAGGTTAATGGCCATCAGAAGGAAAATGGCTGGGTACCGACATCTATCACAAGTCAGATGAACGGCACTAATGGCTCGCACCCTGAGGATGAGGAGGAGGAAGATTGTGATGAGGAAGCAGGCAATGGTCTTCCAACTATCTACTTTTCTCATACTGCAGAATTCAAAAAGGTCAGTCGAGTGCTACATAACCCTCTTAGATAATGTTATAAAAGATGTATATTTCAAATAAATGCTGCTCTTTTGAATTTTTTTTTATTCATTAAAGAATCCTAAAAAATGTATCGTTTTACACAAAAATATTAAGCAGCACAACTGTTTTCAACATTAATGATAAGAAATGTTTCTTGGGAGTAATGACTGCTGAAAATTCAGTGTTATTACAGGGATACATTTCATTTTTAAAAATAAGAAAGGAGAATATAATTATTTTAAATTGTAATGATATTTCACAATATTACTCTTTTTCCTGTATTTTTTATGAAAAAAAATGTAATCAGCCTTGGTAAACCTAAGAGGCTTGTTTCAAAAACACACAAAAAAAATTACCAACCCCAGACTTTTGAACGGTAGTATATATTAACATTTTATTTTTTGCATTGAATTACTTTGTCCTGTCTGTCTTGAAAATAAAAAGGTTTGCATAATTCTTTCTTTCTATCTTCCCTTTTCCCTGTGAAGGTCAGGATAAATACAGGCAAGAACACCACTTTAAAATTCAGTGAAAGAAATGAACAAAAGGCGCAAGCCAAGCGAAAAAAGAAAAGTGGCAAAAGCAACGGCCATTCTCCTCATGAAAGTTACAAGATCACAAGCCCAGCAGACATTTATAGGTGACAGCCTAATGGGAGACATCATTCATCTACTTTTATTGATGTATCACACTGTTTGTTTGTTTATACCGGTTCAGTTTCAACACAGTGTTTGTTTGCAGGGTGTTTGTGGACTTGGTGAATGGAGAGCCAATACCACGCAAGTCCATTTTGAAGTCCCGCAGCCGCGAGAACAGCGTGTGCAGTGACACCAGCGAGAGCAGCACAGCTGACTTCGAAGAGCGCCGTGCTGCTTTTGGACGCTCGTGGAGCCATGATGACGCCACACACAGTGATACCAGCGATGGCATTACAGAGGAGGAAAGCCCCACTGGAACGAGCCCCCACACTAATGGATGCTTTGAGGTACAGAAGACTAACTGCTGTTGGTTTAAGTCAACATGAAATGGAAATTCACCCAGTCCATATTCTGATTGCATGATATTGATCTTATTGTGAATTATGTGTTCAGTGCAGTGTGATTTAAAAAAAAAAAAAATTTTCTTCAAAAACTGTAAATTTTCATCGTTTATATCTTGTGGCAGAGAAAGTACTTTATATTAGGTGGTGTTACTGTTAACTAATATGTACTTACATTTTAAATTAATCATTTAATACAATGCACTTGTTGTGTACGTACATGTTTTTACATTGTACTTGTATTTTAAAAATACCTGCATGGAATTACGTCTGTACACTTTTGACCCATCCCGTACACCTTAACCCACCCTTAAACCTACCCATACCACTAAACCTTACCCGTATCCCACCTCAATAGCACCAAAAGTGTTTTGCAATACAATATGAACATAAGTACATTGTTGCAAGTACATATTAGTTAAGGCCACCTAATATAAAGTGGGTCTGAAAGTATTTTTTATTTCCTTCTCAGTCCAGAATTTATATTAAATGTAATATTTTTTTATGTCTTTGTCAGATAACAATATTCTCATTAAATATTTAAATGTCTTTTGTGTTTTAGGCTTTTACAAGCACAGTGATTGAAAAGGATCCCCTGCCTTGCTCTATCCCACACCTGACCATCGCTCCTCCTGCCTTACCCACAATCCCTGAGAGAAAGCTGGAGGAGGTGGGCCCCGAAGCTCCTCAGGAGCCACCCAAATGGATGTCTAAGTTTAAAGCTACACGGTTGCATCAGAAATAAGAGATCATCTCATCAGCACACAACTTCTGAATTCGGTTTTGTACAACTTATAGACTGACTTTATCAATGGCTGTCCTCTTCCTCTGTCCTCCATACTATACTGTCATCTGTCTTTCTTTTTTTTTGTGACATGCCATGCACCCTGGAAATATTATTTGCTCTATAAGAGTAATTAATAGAGATAAATGATTTCTCTAATGTTTGCTTTTTTTTAAATGCCAGATTTTTTTTTAAAGAGATAGTTCACCAGAAAATGAAAACTGTCATCATTTACTTACCTCTTTTCTTCTGTGGAACACAAAGGAAGTTATTTTGAAGGAAGTCGTTGTTCCACAGAAGAAAGTCATACAGGTTTGGATTGTCATGAGGTTGATTAAATGATGACAGAATTTTCTTTTTTGTGTGAGCTATCCCTTTAATTTATGAAGAAGTTGCACATGTTGGTATCTTTTGTGTGTATTAGTTTAGATAAATAATAGTTAAAAATAGAATGGAAAAAATAAAATGCTAAAATGTTTTCAGAACAAACAAAACGGTAGTGTTAGTGACATCATGACTACTGTCATTGTTGTCATGTGGTCTATGATGTGATTTATTTTGGAAAATGCTTTATCACAGTTTATTCTCATTTTGTAAATTCATGACATTTATGTGCAACTTTGACCTATGGTGGTCATGACATAGCTGCCAGTTTCAGCTTAAAAAAATAAATACAAATTTTATCCCTTCTGAACTTTTGTCTCTGACTCTCCCTTATCTCGTTTTGTATCTTGTTTTTGTGTTATTTACAGAGATTTGGCTTTGTACATCAGCTTTTTTTGTGACATCCAGAAAATGTTGATGTAACTGAAAAGGGAAAAAAATATATTATTTTGACTGTACAAGTGTTTTAGCTGGTTATTAGGGCATTATTTGATTGGGTTTGGTTCGGGTATAAACTTGTACATTCACTTCTGGGCAGGAAACAAGTCGCGGTTCTAGTAATGAAGCAATTCCTTTGTCATCATGGTGTTGTTCATTTCGAACCATTAGAGGGCGCTCAAGCCTTTTACTTTTTTATCTTAAAAAATCTAAGCCAAAACAAACTGCTACTGAATCTAGGGCTCCCAATGTGAAGTAAATGTTACCAACAAACATTTTTAGGTTTGTCAGATTTGGTGTTTTTACATAAGTATTTTTTAAATGTTATAAAACGTAATAAAATAGGTTTATAAAATATTTAGAATTATTTAAATTATTTTCAATATAAATTTTGGGCCAACACACACACACACATATATATATATATATATATATAAATGACAGGGTGTCTTTAACTTAATTGTTAGATTATAAATTTGTGTTGAATGATGCGATATGTCACAATAGATCAATCATGGGCGCATAGCTACAGTCATTTACAAGGTTTGCAATGTGGCATTCAGTAAAAGTAGCTCAGCCTTCTTGGAAACTAGCATCTCAGAATAATCCAAAAACAAGATGACTCAGAGTGCTCCATTATTACGTCTGGCATTTAAAGGCAAGAACTGAGTACTTCTGAGGAGGACTGCCTCCATCAATGCCTTTGTTTGCACCGGTATCAGTCGCTTGTGTTTGACTGCAGATTATCCATCAGCACATTGACGTGGATGTGGACAGGTTCTGAGTCAGCAGCTGGGCTGAACGCAGTTTACTCCATTCAATTAATTTCTGTCTAGAAAGACTGAATGATCAACTCAAATCACATTTTTCTCAAGCATGATCTTCATGCTTCAAATGGCTAGGAGTTGGTTTTTGATGTCACTTAACCAGGGCTGCTGTGAAAGTCATAAGAGATATTTCACATAGAAACAGCGATGTTAAAGAAATATTACACTGAAAAGATGATAATCTCTCACCATAGACCTTAATCAGGTTAAACACCATATTGATTTTTTTTTAAGTTTCTTTTTAATGCAATAGGACAGTAGGAAAGCATTGGGCAGAGAGAGAGAGGGTAACGGGATCTGCAAAGGGCCACGAGATGGGAATCGAGCTCGGGTTGCCGCGAGCACATGCCGTATTAATTCGGTGCACTTAAAGGGTTAGTTCACCCAAAAATGAAAATTTTGTCATTAAAGTCGGCATGAAATCAAAATTGACAATTCTTATTTTTCGATGGAATACTGTAGTGTTTATTATAAATAATTTATCCGTGCACTTCATTATTTTTCTTTTAATTAATGTGTCCTCGTAATCTTTAATCAAAAACGTTTTTTTTTTTCATGAATATGACTTAACCTGATGGAGCATGTGCTCAGTCATTAGTGTCATTTTGAACGAATCTTTAATGTGACTCGGGAAGAACGAGTCGTCTCGGGGAGTGATTCGTTCAGTCGCGTGTGCGCAACATCCTATAGGTTCTGTACTGGAATTAGTCAAGTAGTTCACCTGTTTCGGTTCTTCGGGTTTTCCGAGTCATTCGTTCATCACGTGACAGCCCCATAAGCTTAACCTATGCAGTCTGAGCCGGAAAGA
>NW_015539852.1:1419061-1443467 GCF_001515605.1 Sinocyclocheilus anshuiensis
ACTCGAGAGATGAACTAATCAATTCTCTTTCTGGCTCAGACTGCATTGGTTAAAGCTTATGGGGCTGTCACGTGATGAACGAACGACTCAAACCCGAAGACTCGAGAGCAGATGAACTAATCAATTCTCTTTCCAGCTCAGACTGCATTGGTTAAGTTTATGGGTCTGTCACGTGATGAATGAACGACTCAAACCCAAAGACTTGTCAGATAAGAGGTGAGGTGAGCTAATCATAGACTGAAGACCCAGGTAAACAATGAATTCATCTTTTCTGTTTCTTATAGCATTATAGTGTTTGTAGTGTAATCAACATTTGCGTAAGTAGTAGATGTGTTAGGGAAGTAACAAGTAACATTTTAATTATATTTTGCTAAAATGAATGAAATGACTCGAAAAAGATTCATTCATTTTGCTGAACGTGACCCAAAAAGGTCCGAGTTGGTAAAATGATCCGAACTTCCCATCACTATCAGTCATTCAGGCAGTCTCTCTCGCGCGCGCGCGCTGTTTATTCAGCCATTGATCGTCGTCGTCATCCTCAATAAAAACATTTATTCATGCTAGTGTGTCAGCGGGGATTCCAGTGGAGAGAAATCCCCCACAACTAACTGCAAACTGGCATCTTAGATCTGCCTCCATTTTGTTGGCAACGCCCCAACTTCCAACGACCCAATCAATTCCTGAAGGATGAAATCAAGTCCCACCAGAGAAGCAGAGAAGAAAATACAATTGCAACTTCCGTTTCATGCCGACTTTAATTACTCACCCTCACGTCGTTCCAAACCCGTAAGACCTCCGTTCATTTTCAGAACACAAATTAAGATATTTTGATGCATCCCCTGAGCTCTGACCCAAAAAGAAAAAAAACGACTTTATTCAACAATTCCTCTGCGTCACCCTGGCGCCATTTTGGAAAGTATCTACCGAACATTAATATCCTGATACGTTGTTTTCGTTCAGATCAAAGCGCAAACAACATAGAAAATGTATCTGCGTGGCGCAGCTGACACAGAACAACATATTCTGTTTACATTCAGTGGATACTCTCCAAAATGGCGCCAGGGTGACGTGGTGGAGACGAATTGTTGAATAAAGTCGTTACTTTTTCTTCTTTTGCGCACAAAAAGTATTCTCGTAGCTTCGTAAAATTACGGTTGAACCTCTGATGTCACATGGATTATTTTACATCTCCTTGCTACGTTTCTGGACCTTGTTCGTGTAAGGATCCTTGCTGTCTATGGGAGGGTCAGAGAGCTGTCAGAATGCATCAAAAATATCTTAATTTGTGTTCCGAAGATGAACGGAGGTGGTTTGGAACAACATGAGGGTGAGTAATTAATAACAGAATTTTCATTATTGGGTGAACTATCCCTTTAACCACGAGACTATCGGTGCCGACGCCATATTGAATTTTAACAAGGATGAAAATGAGGCTGCAGGATAGACTTACAGTCTTTATAATGGCACGCACTGTATAAAGGTTCTAGATCAGGTAATTTTCAGAACTTTTCATCTGTTTTGAGGTTGTTTGTTTTTGTCAGCTGCATACTCGGTACAGTAGCCTATGTTGTTAAACAACTGTAGTCCATTGAACACAATGTATTTATATCCCTCATTTAATTACAGTCAAAAATTAAATATTGTGCTACCCTTGAACAAGATCTATTTACTCACCCTCATGACGTTCCAAGCCTGTATGATTATTTCTTCTGTCGAACACATTGCTTGTCATTGGTAATTTGTAACTGCTGTTCTCCATTCACATCCATTTTACTGAAACGAGAAGCATTAACTTTTAACTAAACGTCTCATTTTGTGTTCCACAGAAGACATACAGTCAAACAAGTTTGGATCAACATTAGAATGAGTAAATGATGACAAAATGTTAATTTTAGGAATAACTATTACTTTAATTCTCATTCATGAGTCAGTGTTTTCATTTATTTTGTGTGCCAGTAAATAATATATGTAGAGCAACTGTGGTGCCTTCTATTTTATGCCACTGTCTCAAGGGCTTGGGGCATCTGTGTTACTGAAACTGTCACTGATAAGGATCGCACTAATAATCGCTTCTGGGCCCATAGGCTCTATAATGTCCAGCTGGTCTCTCATGCTGATCCACCGTTTTAGGGGTCAGAGTCTCTCCGAAGCGACCGAGTTCAGTCTGGATGTGTCATCATTAGACTCAGCTATAATAAACCATAGTGCCTCAGAGTGGCTATTTCACCCCATAATTGAAACATCTGATACTCATCTCAAAACAACAGTTATTAAAGGCAATTACACACCAATTAGTTGTGTAGTTAACACATCTAATGGTGCCAGATGGGGAGTATCAATTTAAACTCGAATGACAAACCTGCCCTGGATTTTGCTCGGGTGCAATTAGCAGCAGTATGCATGAAGCTGAAAAGAGGGAGATGCTTTTTATTTCATGCTTGCGATGGATCCTTGTTCCTTATATTACTGTGCATGTTATGCATCTTGGTCTAAATTTATAGCCTATTTTACATCTCTGTGATAAAATTGTTAAGCAATTACATTCATTTTGGAGATATGCAATGAAAGTGTTCCACTATGCATGTGTTTGACTGGTAAAACAATAGATCACCATGGGCAGCTGTGTTACCTCCCTTGTTTCCATGGCAATGTTGCTGATTGACAGTTGCCCTGACAACTCCATTCAGCCACCACCTGCTAGCTGTCAATCAGACCTGCCATCCTGGGGCTATTGACAGAGCTGTCAGCCTGTGTGAGATGTGCCTGTCAAAGCATCCAAACACTTGTGGTGGCAGGGAAACATCTTTTTCCTCCATTCACATTGTCTTCTCTTACTGCCTTCTTAAAAGTCTGATTTGGGCAGAGCCATATCCTCTTAGATTTACATTGACATTCACATTTATATGCCTGGCACACAGGTGTTTTTTGTTTTTGTTTTTTTGTTAGCAAAGTGAGAAATTATATTTAATAATGGAGAACACTCAGACTCCATTATTTGTTATTGCTACTCGTATTTGCTTGTCAGTGTTGTTTGAATGCTCCGTTTCAGTAATGTTAGAATGGAGATGCATGGGTTAATAGCGGACTCAAAGATGTAGTTATTTTACATAGATTATACTACATGTTATGGTCATAAGCTAGGACTGTAGAAATGTACATTTACTGCTGTTCTCACTAAAGTAATAACAGTCAAAGTCAGCAACCTCTTCTCCCCTAGCAATTAATTTCAAACCACTTCACCAAAAAAAAAAAAAAGGTACATCTGTAAGATTCGTTCACGAATTGCATTTAACTAGTCCGAGCGTTTTTGGAACAGGTTGTACACACAATATTAAAATATGTATATAATAGCATACTCTATAGTGCATAATAAAATTAATTGTATAAAATGTAATTTCTTTGACTTAAATTTGTTGAGTTATTGAGTTGTTAAATAATAACTCTTTAGGGAATAATTTAGTGAATTGTGAATTGTGAATTGGACTAGTGAATACTTTATACTTTAATACTTTTTAGGGAATACTTTCAACGTTTTTGAAATCTCAGTAGCATCTTTGGTGAATGGCTGAAACTCAAATGTATGTCTGTATACAGGACCAACAGTTAAGGCATTATCTAGGTGTTTTAAAACATTCCCTCTTTCTTCCGTCCATGTTTGAAAGTGTCATCAGCCCAGCAGAGCTTTGCTCACACCTGACAGATGACAAGCGCCAGCTCGGAGGCTGACGCTGCAATCAAAGTTCTGTCACACCTGTCAATATCCCACTGTCATAGCAACACTTCTTGTGAATGATGATGTGAGAGGTGGTGGTGGTGGTGGGTTGGGGGCTAGCTTTGCATAAACAGTCACCCCCACCTCCAGATGAAACGTGGGGTATGTTCTAAAGGTTTCATAACTTCATAGCTGTCCATTAACAACGTACATTTTATAAGACTTTTCTTCATTTAGATCAATGATAGACATTTATGTATTCACTCTGTTCTGATAATACAGAGGATATTAATGTTCTTTTTGTAATTTAACCCTCATGTTTTGTTTAGGGTTTTTAATAGCTCAAAAATATAGTCACCTTATAGGTCACTATATAGAAATATAGTCAATTTCAGCCTGTTCCAGATCTTTTGACAAAACTAAAAAATGTTAATGTTAATCTCAGAGATCCCAGATATTATAAATGCAATGACTTTTCACATGCTAAAATTCTCAGACCTAGCCTATATAGTCTAAGCCAAATGTACAGCAGTGGTTCTCAACCATTTTGACTCCAGGGCCCCCCACTGTCTACAGCAATATTAAAAGCTGTTACTTTTACAGTTTTTCATGCTACTTGATAAGGATTAAAGGCCTGTTCACACCAAGGATGATAACTGTATAAATTATAACAATTTCGATTGAATAATCATTCTAATTCTATATGATAATAGGGAAGTCTATACCACAACTATTACAATAACGGCTTAAAGGAACGATATCGCTGGATTCAGAATTATTTATTTTTTCCAGCTGATGAACAATAATAACATTGAACAGCCAATCAGAATTAGGGTTGCAAAAAGGTAATTTCCAGTAAATTTGGGAAATATTCCAGAAATTTTGGAAACTTTTCAGGAGTTTTTGGACTATTCCAGGGATTTTTGGAAAGTTTCTGGAAATTTACCAGAAATTTTCCACCCCTTTGCAACCCTAATCAGAATCCATCCTGCTTTGAAGAGCTTGAGCATTTAAAGTGGTAGATGACAAAACTGCAGCGCTTGCATATTATAAGCAGAATGTTATGCATTGGTATGGATGCTAATATAGTTAATATTAGCTATCTTTATACTTATCAATCTTGGCGTGAATGGGCCTTAAATAAACATTTTGATATATTTTTTAATTTAGTTTTCACCTGATAAAATACTTTCTACATAAACTGACATAACTGACATAATTAGAAAAAGTATATTCATTATAGAAATTCCTATGGGAATTTTTATCAATTTACATAACCTTCCAGGTCTAGAAATCACGTTTTTAAAATTGAACTTCCTAATATATCCATGATTTTCAAGAAAAACAGTTGATAAAGGGTTTGAATTAAAATAAAAAATATCTTGTTTTGTCTTATTATTGTCTTAAGGCACTCTTGGAAGAGTGTTGAGGCCCCCTAATGGGCCCCGGCCCCTTGGTTGAGAACTGCTGCTTGACTTGCTTTTGAGATTTTTTGATTATTAAATAATTTATAAAAATTTTTTGTATTTATTTATTAATTCATTCATTTTTAAGTGTGATTATGCACCCAGTCAAATTTATCTCAAACAGAAGAAAGGTTACTTTAATGGATGCCAATCCCATTTCTAAAAAGTGCATGTCTATTCATTTAAAATAGACATGAAGCTTCAATAATGTGACCTATACTGGCTTTTGCGGAACTTAACAGGAAAATAAGACGTTAAATTAAATTTTGTTATTATTGTTTTTACCCTTGTACTCTAAACTTGACAACAATAAAGTTAATCTCAACAGAACATGAGGATGAAATCAAACAGCCTATTAAAGTATGCTCAGAAAATTGACATGCAATTTAATGACTGTCTTCCATTTTGTTATATATCACATTTGAAATCCCATGATTGGGTCAGTGCAGGGGAGGAAGGTTCTATTAAATCTGTCTGGATGAGGCATTCACAGTTTTAAAGAGTTTACAATATCCTGGCCATATTTCAAAGCCTATCATCGCCTTCAGATTAAAGCTGACGCTGATGTCTGCCAGCTCACATTAATCAGAAGTGTGTCACAATGGGTTTTGCAACAGTTAGAGTCAATTTTAATGATGTCTGCATTTCATGTTTCCTCTGCAGTGGATTATTAATCATGATCTATGATATTTGCTGTCGAATTGTTGTCTAATCATCCAAAGAGTTTACGTTTACACTTTTTTTACCACAAATCTTTAGACAGGTTTGACTTAAAAAAAAAGATTTGATTCCTGCCACGCAAAAGTCCAGTGAATAGAAATGTCTCCTGTGCATTTACATGACTTGAAATCAGAAGGGACAGGCTCGTCCTTGACAAGTGCACCTGTCACAGGGTCAAGTCAGATCACATTGGCAGAGTCAAGCATGTTGCGCTTGCTGCTTGTGCTTGTTTATTTCAGGATATATTTGTTGTAGTAACTAGATGGCTTGTAAAGCAACAACAAAGGAAAAATGCATTTTCAGATAGTTACACTATACTATATACTTTTTAATAAACAAAAAAAAAGTAAAGTGATGAGAGGAATTTTACTGTTCATTTACATAGCAACATTTAATCTTACTTTCTATATGTACATGGTAATTTACACTAGCAACAGTAGACAGAATTGTCTGCAATTATGTTGTCCTTTTAGTTTTTATACAACCCTATTTTTCTCTGTCTACATTTTTGTATTTTTGTCACAAATCAAATGACAAATTATTACATTTATAAATATTGGAATGTTGTACTAAATAGATTGTTTTTGAGTTAGTGTTTTTGTAAGTGAATACATCAAAGTATTACATGGCTGTATGAATTCTGTGGAAAATAGACAATAATAGAAAATGGTAAGACTATTCATATTGATTATTTCTATGAGTCATATTATTATATAAATTACTTTTTCCCAATAGTTTTTTAATAAGATTTTACTCTATTTTAAGGCAAGTTTAAGTTGAAATAAGCTGTTTTGTCATATTATGGTACCATAAGACAAAGGCCAGGTGGGATTCTTCTTGTGCATTTTTATGAAAGGTAACAAATTTCACGCATTTTCCATGCATTTGCAATACTGTTTTATTCATATAGAAGTATTTAATCAAACTAATGTTGTGTTCTGGTCATTTTGACCCAGAGAGAATTTTCTTTTTCTTGAAAATGCTAATGTTATCACACTGGACTAAAACTTACTGACTTTGCTCACACAGGGTCTAACAACTTTCCCCCAAAAAATTTACATTTTTTGTACTTTTTGGGTTTTTTCTCCGACTCATTACACTTTGCTCTTGGTCAAAAATAGTGTTTGGCAATGAGTGAACATTTATCACTCAGAAACTGAGGTGCATAAGCTCTGTTAGTAAGACCTATGACCAGTCAGTTCCAAAACGAAATCCAAACCTTGTGCTAAATGAAGGAAAGCAAGAATATATTTGGTGATAATGACTGGGAACACCAAATTACGTAAAGGATTTTCAGCACAGTACGAAGGGTTAATTTGTTCAGGATTCTAGCCATTTATAAATGCACAATTAGTTAGGCTATTATCTATAAAAATAACTACAGATGTTTTCCTTTGTGAATTCTTTCTTAGGTAAAACATAATATCCTGAAACCAAGTAGATGGACAGAGTTGACACCTCTTTCTTACAGCTCATGTTATTATTGGGGCATTTCTTCATGAGGGAAGGACTCACCCTGCCAAGCACACAGGCTGATGTTCACAGCTTTGACAAGATTCTGCACCTCTTTGATGTCTGTATGCGAAGATGTACGTGCGTGTGTTCTTCAACACGTTATCACGTCTCTGTCATTCTTCTGTGCTCAGCTGACGTTGAAGGTATGGGACTGCAGCTTGAGAGACTGTGGGTGGGTTTGTGTTCATGTTTATGCTGTCTGAATCATATTAGAAAGCTACAACTAAAATATAACTTATATGATTGACTGGATGAAGTAGCCTAATTATCAGTCACAACTTTGTCAGGATATTGCCACGTTTAATTTTAAACTTTTAATGTTAAACTTTCTTAATTGGGATAGAAAATGGCTGAGTTGGCCATTAAATGCAATAGCACATGGCTGGTATCTGCTGCTCTGTAATGCAGATCAGAGCTGGCATTGACGTTGAATGAGAGGTGGCCAAACATGACAGTCAAACAGAAAGGCCAGACAAGCAGACAGATGTCTGATCAGTGATTTTCAGAACACTGTATTTAAACTCCCTCAATGTGTGAATAAAGAGGACAGGAAGTGGCATTTTGGCAGCTCCAACCAGGAGTGTCACACTGAATCGTGTCCCCTGCCATCTCCGGATGGCTAGCGCGGCCCAGGAGGTCGCGTGAAGCGCTCAGCTCATGCGTTTCTGGGACGTCGCATCTAAACGGCACCTATGCATACGGCTGAGACGTGCGGAGAGGGACGATGGACAGGGACGAGACCATTACCACATTTCGAATGAGCCCTGACAGAACATGAGTGGATGCCTTGTCAGATCATTCTGAATACACAATGTCAGAAGTCATGCCACCATGTCAGACAACTCAGGCGGTAGTAGAGAGCCAGCATTCTACAATGTTCGGCTTCGTTCTGAAATCTTGACATGTCTGAGATTTCTGCTCAAAATGAGGTCATTTCAAGTGAAACAAGATAGACAAAAAGGCATTTGTTTGAGACTACTAGTGAATATGCTTCTATTTTGTATTATTTTCACATTTAAGCAATTTATTTTTAAATACAAATCCATAGCTACATAAATGGACAATGAACAAACAAGCAAATCTAACCAAAATCTGACATGCTGAAAGATAATAAAAATATTGTGAGATCCAAAAAGTCTACGTTATTTTAAATAATGTTTTCATTGCAAATCATGTAATGAAATTAGAATCCTAAATATTTCTTGTTGTTATTTTCATTATTAAAATGTTCAAAATCTTTATTTGTTTGTTTATTTTAATTTCACATTTTATTATGCTCTCATACTTTTTGCCCACATGGTATATACCTCCTTACATAATCTGACAAAGTAAATTTGACCAGAAATACTGGGTGCAGGACATACATAAGGAATTTTATATGTTCTGGGAGTTTTTCATTCGTAATATTTGAAATTGATTTTTTTTTTTTTTTGGCATATTTCAGTAAGGTTCTGTAGGGTGGCACACCCATGGGTCACATCTTAAATAGAACGATTCTTGTTTCTAAATTCTGTCAAGAGAGCTAGGGAATAAAAAAGAAACTGGACAAAACTAAAACTAGTTTTCAGTGAGATATCCAGCTCAGTTCTCTTGGGGGTTGTTTGGTACACTATAAAAATGAAATATATGCTCTTATTTATACCCCAACAGATCTTGTTTTAGACCTTCCTTTTCTTGCAAATGTAGCTAGATCAGCCAGTGTGTTCCTCTCAAGCGTTTTACTTGGTCAGCACTTCTCTCCTAGTCAGAAATCTTGCTTAAGGTATCACTTAAGGTGTTGGAAAACAGGATGAAACGGATTGATACACAGCTTTTGACATGCTATTTGAGCATGTAGCTCACTATAATTGGTCGTGTCATCATGCATTAAATTAACAATGTATGGTGTAATGCCCTGAAACGAGTGTCTTTTGCAAATCTGTCAGATATCATGCCAAAATGCTCTTGACAGCTGTCTGGGGAAATGCTAGTGAATAGCAGTTCAGCTGCTCAAAATATTCCCCATCCAGCTGTTAAATATTTTGGACTTACAACAACTTTCTTGAGTTAGTTTATTGGGCTGATGGAAGTGGATGTAATGCACCATAGTTTTTCATACTTTTTAAAACTCGCAACCTTCTAAGACTAAATCAATATCATGTGTAAATAATATTTAAATGTAACATTTAAGAATAAACATTGTCTAACTTGATTTAAACTGACTGTTTACTTCAGCAGTATGACAATTTTCCCATTCTTTAAGCAAAGGAAAATGACCTTAACCCATACCTTGTGCTGAGAATAATTCAGTATGTGTGGACTCTGTGTGGGCAGCTGCCACAATTCTGTCCCATGAGTGCTCTGGAGCTGTCATAAACGGTCACGTCAACTCAGGTCTGGTCACAATATGAACTGACACTCAAGTAGCGGGTGAACATGATTTCCAACAGGCCATGATGAGATGAAGATTGTGCTAGCTCAGTGATCAATTTAGCTTCAGGTTAAGCATGAATATGTTCTAAGGAACACTGCAAATTACAGCTTTCCTTTACAAGTTACATGTTGAGATGTAAATGTGTTTGATATCATATATAATTTTTTTCAGGTACTTGCCTATATGCTATAATTTTTAGAACAGCTAACTTCAGACAAGATGTCAGACAAGAAATAAGGATGATGCCAGTACAGTCTGTACAGCGTTTCACATCAAATTCAAGATACTGTTTTCACGTCAAGTTTTTTTTGGATTGGCACATGTCAGAATTCCTGTTCAAACTTGTCTGATCAGGTTGAAGCTTATTGCACTGTCAAACGTAGCTCTCTTCTCATTAGTCTGGGCCCCTTCCCATCAGTGCATGCGCTCAAATTAGATTGACATCCAAACTGTTCAGATATACAAAGCAATTTAGATGATATTCATTAGAGCGATGACATAGGATGATGTGACTCTGACAGGGAGCACTTCTCTCTCTTTCTCTCTCTTATTTTATTACCACTGAGGCGTGACTACCCCCACTGAATTCACCGTACCAAAGGAACAAAATAAAAAGACAACAATGTCAATTTAATTCTGCCAATACTTGATGGGAAACAAGCTAAGATGACAAAGAGTGTATATATTTGACTATACTGAATGTTTAGACTTGGCATGGTAAGAGTTAAAATATATGCACTAAAGAGGAAGTAACTGCAGCACAATGGGGAGATTATTTAAAAATAAATAAATACAATTTTTTAATTTAAAGAAAGCTTTCATCCAACTATGACCGGCCAAGCATAAGGATGCACTTATTGGGGAAAAAAAAGTGTTTTTTGGACTCTTTTGAATGTCTTATAAAAACAATGGTATTTGAATGTCTTATTAGAATACTGATATTAGGTTAAAATTATGCAGTTTAAAAAACATTAAACGTGAAGTCAAGTATTTGAAAAAAGACAAATAGGCTTTGTTTTTTTCTAATTGCATTTTTCTTTAAAAAAGATTACTGATTTTTTTTTTTTACATTTACATATATAGATGGCATGCCTCATTCAATTAACATTCAACAAAAATTATGTAAATAAAAACAGTTAAATAGTCAGATTAACAAATCTGGCAAGAATAAATACAAACAGGTGATACACATATTTGGAGAAAACAAAAACATCTGTAAAAAAAGCAAGTCAAGGCAATTTATATCAACAAAAATGTTAAAGACTTAAGTATTATATACAGTTCTTTAGTTATATATCTATAAATAAATCAGATTCCTTATGCACAAACAAAGTATTAGCACAAGCAAAAATGAAAGAACAAAAGTGAGTCATATTTCGGAAAATATGCATAACATAACATCTATGTACAAATGTTCATTCTTCTCTCATCAGAGCAGAAACTTCCCCCAAAAATCTGTTCATCATGAGCATTCAAGATCGTTCATAACTTTAAGACATTTTTATATATAATAGATTTCTTATACTGTGTATCTACTTGGTAAAACTGGTGGTAGCCAGCTTAATAGGTTTTTAAAGTTAAATTACCATTATAATATTCATGATCACAAAAGCTTAGCCTACAAGGCCAACTGTTAATGCAACAATATATGAGTAACTGTATGAATCTTTACATTATGATCTGTCTGTTTGTTCTCAAATTAGAGTACAATAAATATCCTTGCATACTGTGTTAACTGTATTGTTTTACAAGTGTTTTGTATATTACAGCGCTGGCACCAGTGGCAATTGCTCCTGACATCCTCTAGCTGGCAGTACAGCAGGAATCACAGGTTTTATGGGAGGGCTCTTAGAATACTTTGTAATCCTCCGGTTCAGATCCTTAGAAGTAAGTTTTGCCAAGTCTTTCATTTTAAACCCAAGGTGTGACTCAAGGTGACAGATGTATGTAGAACGAACTTGGAACGGTGTTGCACATTCACTACAGTAGAAAATCGGGTGTCCGGAGTCAACATTCTTTATGAACTTTGTTCTGCCTGTTCGCCTGAGCTGATACTTCACATTGGCCAGCCAGTGGCTGATGGTTGTCATAGATAGACCTGTTATATGTGATATGACCATCCTTTCCTGGGAGCTCAAGTCTGATATCACATACTTTCCATCAGCTGTCTGCCTGAGGCAGGATGCAAACTGAGCCTGCAAAATCAGCAAGTGCTTGGGTTTCCAGTGCGATTGCCTACCTTTACGTTTATGCCCCATGGATGTATCCTCTGCCTCATCTGAAGTATGAGAACCCTCGATTTCTGACTGCTCTGGCTTACATAAAAGCATTGGGGACTTCAAAACTCGAGAATCTGAGAGATTGCGCAGCATGTCTGATATGTCAGATAAGGCATTTTCACGCAAAGGACTCGCTGGTGATAAGATTTTGGAACTGGCTGATTCACTCACAGATACACCAGACACAGAGGAACTCAAAGCTTTGCCTGGGAGAGCAGCAGCTCTGAGACACTGTTCACTTTTGCCTTTGGACAAGTCTATCGGTTGGTCTCTGCAAATTTCATGGCAGTCAGAATGCAACTGGCTAAGTTTCACTGAGTGTCCAGACGGACCGGCAAGAGCGGCCCTTTCTGCCATGCTGTTGCTCATCCTGAGAAGCATGCTCATAGGGTCCTGGACAGGCCTTACCGGTTTGGCAGCTTTACCCAGATGAAGGTTCATAACAGACTGAAGGGCACTTAGAGGACTGACAGAGGGTTGTTTTGGCTCAGGGTGGGCAGAGAGTAGACCAGCATCATCATACAGATCTGAAGTGGGGTGAGTTCTGTAATCTTGTGTGTGCTTCTGAATTTCTCTTTCGTTTGTGTTACCCTCAGAGACATTGCTCATAGGTGTAAACGCACTCTCATGACTTGGAGATTCTGACATTAGCGGTTTCCCTTTGGAATTCAGCAGTTGTTGATGTGAGGATCCTTGCCCATTCAAGTCATTAAATTGTCTGTCAACCTCAGAAATCTTTTCTGTTACTTTCTTTTCCAGTTCGTCCACCTCCTGGACATTAACTGTGGTAGAGGAAGCTCTTGGTGGAGTGCTTGGAGGGATTAAATGACTTTTGTCTATGGACTGGCCTTCCTGACTACTGCTTGATTGTTTTAAGGAAGAAATATAGCCCCAGTTGTTTAGACCAGGTTTCAGTTGGTTTCGTAACTGATAAGCTGCATGAATGCTCTGGTAACCACCCCAACTCGGAGCACCCCTCTGTGCTTTGTTAATAGCCGATATAACTGTATTCTCCAGTGATTTTAGAATATCAAAATCCATTTTAGGACTCTCTTTTAGATCTTCTTCAGTTAGGTAATCACACTTAGATGACATGCCAAATTTCTGCTTAGCATCATTTATATTTGCAGACTCCTTGCAATCACTGTCTTTTTGAGAAGTAATTTCTTGTGCCTTGTTTTTGTCCCCAGTTGCTACAGATGGGAGGGACGGTGACTCCAAGATTCCTGTGGCTAAGAGAAGGGAAGAACATGGTGTACCTGACTGAGACTTCTCAGACTTACTTTTAGGATGAGGAGGCTTGTCTTTCTTTTGCAATGTTTGGGTGACTTTGACAAAGTGACCTGTCAACATCATATGAGCACTCAACTGCTGCAAAGAGTCATGTGAAATCCCACACTCCATACATTTGAGGTTCTGAGACTTGAACTGCACACCACGGCTTGTCTTCTGAACTATCAAGTCGTCTTTGTTGGTTTGTTCAGAATACATCTGAAAAATATCACTGGCCTGCCCTCTGTTGGGACTTCTTGTCTGTTCTGTGGTGTGCAAAGATTTTGTAACATACAGCTCCACTGGAACCCTCTTCCTGAACGAAGACACAACTTTAGCAGCAATTGCAGTTCTTGGCTCTCTCAGAGGAACCTTCTGGTAATGCTTAGTCTTTATCATGTGCACGCTGAGGTCTTGCAGGGATTCAAAAGAGTGTCCACAGTACATACAGCGTAGGACTTTCTGGGCATCTTCCTTTCCCTCCATCTCCAAAAGAGAGCGCTTCCGGGGCTTGGACCATGACTTGGCCCCCTTACTAGCACTTTCAAGGTTGTCATCACGGTAGTGGTCTGTTTCATTCATGTGAACTGTGAGATCAAGCAGCGTGTCATATGATGCACTGCAGCTTTTGCAGTGGAACTTGCTTGCACCAGTAAAGATGGATCCATAGAGTTTAGTACTTTGGCGGTAGAGCTGGACAGTGGAGAAAATACTTGGTTCAAGTGCAGCAGGTTGTTTCTGAGAGACCTGTTGGAGTGTCTTTGCGATAGCAGACTGATGCCAGTCATAGCTGTTGCGTCCAGGACTGCTGTTGCTACTACTGCTACCACTGCTACTGGCCGGCTGTTCATCTGCATGCGGTTGAGAGGAATTCAAGCTCAAAAAGGACCAGTAGGGATTATTAAGGAAGCTTTTGTAAATAGCCTTCATCTGTTCTAGACTGTCTGTAATACATACTGAGTCCTCAGAACGGTCTTTTAGAAAGTCTGTTGTGGCCTCCTCATTTTTGATCGGGGTGCTGTCTGCATCTGACGTGGGGTCACTAGATTCACTTATGTGAGATTCATTGTCAACATCATGACCTGACAGCTCAGCAGTTGGGGAATCTTGTTCATCCACTGGGTTATTGAAGTCTTCTCCCAAATCACTTTCACCCTGTTGTTTTTTCTTGGTCACTGAGCAATCACTTCCAGTGCCTTCGGTCTGCATGGTGTTCACCTTAACATTCTCTGAATCATAAGCTAGTGGGAGAAAAAGAGAAAAAAAATATTAAATGAATGCCACATAAGTTGAACTGAATGAAGTAAACACACAAAACAATCATTTAACCCAATGATATTCTTCTAGAATTTAAAATGGATGGGCCACATCCCACAAGATGTTGAACTGCAATACAGGCAAATCATCCTGGTAAATGAAGTATTCCTCCACCCTGGCCAACAAAAGTCAACGTGCAAATTTGAATTGTAATTCTGTATCCTGCTGTCTGCAAATCAAATTCAAGAATTGTATTGGAATCTAAAAGGCATTAATTCAATTCTTAATGGCACATAAGCACTGGAGCATCCACAAACAAATAACAGAGGGCCAAGAAATAACCTTCAAATATTTTTATATAATTGTTTGCTGTTAAGCACATAACCAGGCTATTTACAAGGGGTTGCACCTGCTGCCATTCGGCCCACTTCTCCACATGTCCACATGTGCACAGGTGTGTCGAAATATGAAGAGACAAATAGATAGAGGGAAAAGATGGACAGATAGATTGAGAGTTTAAGGGGAATGACATAAGATGGCGGCACATAAGCCACCTGTCACTTTGAATCCCACCTGACGACTGTTCACCTTGGACAGGTGACGTGTTGTGAGAAAGGTGTCTGCTCGAGCACCTCCAGATGACAAATCCAAGGGGACACGGTCGCCCTTCTCTCTGCCAGCTGCCCTCACACCCTCAAAAGAGCTCATCCACCACCGTCCTCTGGGACTGACGATCCCGTCTCCTGACAGCCTGTCCCCTGCTAGTTTGACACTGTCACTCTGACTCCGTAAGTGGAACAAATGCCCCCTTGAAAGCCATACCAACCCCCCCATCTCTGTTCCACTCTATTCACTCTTGTTTGTGTGTGCATTTGTGATTATGTTGCTCATGTCAAAAGGAAAACGCTTGACATGTTAGATGTTTGGAAATACAGCAGGCCTTGAATTACAAGCTAACATGGTGTGCCGCCACATGTGTGATTCAACTGCACTGTGGCACGCTAACGGTCTCTCTTCCTTTCTCTCTCTTACAAGATCCACCACAGTCCTGACAAGAGTGTTAAAGCACAAATAGCTCTCATTTCAAATGATAATACACAATCTCACAAGCCTGCGCTTCTCTCATTTAGCCTCTCACTGGCTGTCAGCCAAGCGGCCCGCAGGATGGGGGCTCTAAAGGATAACTGGCAGGTGCAGGCCAGTCTTATCCCCTCTGTAGATTTGGATTGTCACTAGGTATCCATTACTTGCCAATCTCCTCTGATCGTGCCCGACAGCCTTGATCAAAAGATGTCATTTGAACGGCCTGATTTGGCATGAACTCCAAAGCAGCTCGAAAAGAGGGTGAACCAGGTGTAACTACGATGACACGATCATTTTCCTGCCCTCTCATATCCCTTAGACAATTACGGTGACACACTGAGGGTCCACAATGGCAAATTGCTTTTTTCTTGCACAAATGCCAAAGACTACAAGAGTGTAACTTTTTTGGAGGGATTTTAAACCAAAATATAAAACGGATATAACCCTGATGTGAATCAGAATAAGTCAGGTTTAACCCACTGACTTTGTTACTGTACATAACACAAGCCTGCCCTCATACAAAACCTAGGGGCTGGAAAAGTTCAGAAGATACATAATCTAAGAAGAAACCATATACTCTCACAAATGTGTATGTGTGTATCAAGACCCAAGACCACTAAATTTGAACACAATCTTTAACCTTGAATCATTTATAATCCATCTCAGGAGGCACCTACCATAACCAATTATTCTCAAAAGGCTTGATTGACAGCCTGGTGATTTATTAAGCTAATACAATGTGATGTGTGCAATGAGTTCTAGCAGATCAAAAATCCAGGAGACTTTAGTGGCACTCGCCTTGTTTGATTTATGTAACTATTACATTTGTCTCCATATGATCAGTCATTATTCCCCTCCAAATTACAGACAAAAACAGCACCAATGATATTTGAATTGGAACATCAAGTTCTATACGTAATAACCTTTGGTTAATGTGAGTGCATAATTGCTTACTCTAAGACTGTACATGATTACTGTTAAAAGTACGCATATTTTGTTAATCCCATCTAATGTGATCCCCTAAACTGTCTAGATCATCTAATTTTTACATCAGAGGTTGATCATCTTGATGTCATTTTATTTAATGTCATACACAGGTCTTGTTAGGCAACTCTGCAATAACACCCAATAAGATGATTGCTCAATTTAAACAAAGCTTTCTGTCCGTAAATACTGTAGCTTTTCATCCTCAGAGCTCACATGACTCACTCACAACCTCATCGTGAGATACAGATTGAGGCTAACTGTGAGAATTGTTATTGCTTGAGGCCATGCTAATATGCAACACATGACACTTTGATCAAAATAAAGCAGCATTCAGGCAACATGTTGAGATGCCCCCATGCCAAAAATAGCGTGTTCTTTGCTGCAAATGAAGCAAAGAAATGTGTGAATTTTTTTAGTCAATCAAAGTGGACAGTCAAATCAAGACAGAAAAAGAACTGTGGGTGCATAATGTTGTCCTGGGTCTTGCCCTTTCTGTAGTGTTTCTCTTTCTCTGCTGGAGAAACTTAAAACTGACCATTTACAGTAAATGCGGGAAGGCAAACAGCCTCTGCTGACTGGAATTCCACCGACCACAAACGTCCTTTCAGGGTAGATATCTCTCTAATTATCACTCTGTGTGCCTTTGATTCCTTTTCCCCCTTGACAACAGTGTGTCTGATGTGCCTCAGCTGCCAAGAGTGATTGGCAACAATTCTATGTGTATCTAAGCCAGCAGCTGCTGAGATGATGGCCCAGCATCAAAGAACTCAGTGAGATGGATGGCACTCATAATTCTACTCTGCAGGGACAAGGTGGGGGAGGTTGGGGGCAAAAACCAACATCAAAAAAAATCCCCCAGACTGTCATCCACCCACCCCCAACCGTTCAAGCAAGGCTTTGTCCCCGAGTTACCCTCCTTTAATAAGCTTCCGATAACTAGGAATTGAGTTCACTGAGAATACTGCAAGGGTTTGTTGGGAATGCAATACCGAACTCCCAATCTTATCCGGCAATGACCACCCGGTGGACAGCTGGTGTCTCATAACAAACACAGAGAGAAAGCAAAGCTATCCATCATAGAGAGGACATCTAAGACCCTGTGTTCTGTCTATGCCTCTCTTACTCTCAGGTTACAGGCTTACACAGCCGTCCAAATAATATTCACTGTGATAAATGGTCCTCTAAGCGGCCTACCTCTCATTAATCTCTTTCTTTAAAGGAGCATCCATCATGAAGCAGGGCTAGAGCTGTGGGAGAGAACGCTAGAGTTCATTTACAGGCCAGCTGAGCTTGAGTGATGCATGTCATTTTAAGCTCGGATGGGAATGCGCAGATGTGAACACGTACAAATGTCCAGATATGTGAATACTCACACACAAAGGCAGATGCACGCATAGACGTCCATTCTTGACAGACAAAGTCGATGATTGACGGACTGATTGACTGATTTAAAACGTGGTTTGGTAGGAGAAAATTTCAAAATGCGTAATGCAAGACTTTCCCATCTTTCGTTAAAGTAGAAATTATCATGCATTAAGCTAAATTAGAACTAATTTGTTGTTTCACTTGCTCAACACGTAATATATCTCAGTCTGTCATCGGCTGAGGTCTCTACCCAAACAGGGCTTTCAATGACTTAATGACTTTACAGCTTAACTCAGCAGTGCGACAATTTATTACATTTTCTTGCCTGTGTCACTTTCTTTTAGTCTAACGACAAACCCTATACAGCACCGCCTCCATTTTGCTTTTAAACATTTGACCTGTATCTCTGACTTCCCAACTTTCTCCCCAGAGTTTTCTGTCTAATTTTCAACTATTTCTTCTTTCTTCCCTCCCTCGGCGTCTCGGAAAGCCTGCGTGATAGATGACATGTGTCAGGATGCCAGAAGTAAAGGGTGGCAGCGTGATTAACGGCTCTGTTGAAAGGGTAATTGACGGTTTGGCATTGTGTTGATCTTCACCAGGGTTTGGTTTCTGGACCCCTAAGGACCAGACTGACTCATTTTTCTAGAATGGACTGCAAGCTAAAAGCCACCTCCCATGAGAAAAGAGATGGATTCTTGTCTTCTTAACAGAAGATTGATGTCTTCATTGTCAACACAGCAAAGTAACATTCATATAAGTTTACAACCACAATAGAGTGCTAGTTCAAATGAGAGTTCGGACAGTAGGTCAATGTGACGTTTTTGTGGGGGGCATATAGTGAAATAATGAGCGATACAACTGTCCTGATATCGCAATTATGAAAAAAAAAAATCTCATTTGTGGTGTATTTTACTATTATTTCTTATTACTATTTTTATCATTTATTATTATTTCGTATATTTACTAGCGGTGTCGAAATTAATCGTTTCTTCGATGCATCGCGATGCAGACGAGGACGGTTCGGTATCGGTTCAGTAATAGACCATAACCGATTATAACGTACTGACACTTTTCTGATGTCATTTGTCGCATACATGCTTTGTCTCGGTAGCATACATTAGGCGCGTTCGGCTTGAAGCGCCGCTGCGCAGAATGATCAGTGTATGACCAAGTACCGCGAGAGCAATAAGAGAGCAGACAGATCCTTATGCTTTTGCGGTTGATGTCATACACTCATCCTGCGCAGCGCTGCTTCAAATCGAACGTGCCTAATGGCAATGACGAGTGCGAGTAATTAAAAATACCAACTACTTTAAAAGCCGACATCTGGCCACATTTCGGCTTTTATGAAAAACCTGAGCACGACCTGGAGAAGACACACGCTGTGAGTGCGAGTAATTAAAAATGCTCCAACTACTTTAAAAGCCGACATTGGCCACATTTCGGCTTTTATGAACAACCCGAGCACGACCTGGAGAAGACACACGCTGTGTGTAAATCATGTCACGCACAATGAAATATGTAGGGGGTAGGGATGGGCAAATTAAGCCTTCTGAAGCACTGAGGCTTTCCTCTGACTGTTTCGGGAAAAGATTCAAAGCTTCGAGTGTCTCGAAAACAGCGCCATCTGGTGGTTAATAAAAAATATAGCAGCTAAAAGCCTGTGAAAGATGCTCCGTAGGACGAGGCATCTACCACATATTCCACAGATCGATTCAAGTTACGTGCACAAATAAAAGCCTAACAGTGTGTGTGTAATATCGAATATCAGTAATAGAAGAATAATGTAGCCTACTCATATGAATTGCATATGGCAAATATTGAATTTTTCATTTTTCTTTTGTATTCTTCATATTACTTGTATGACTGGGTATCTAAAATGTAACTGAATAAGTCCGAATTGCCTAATATCATTGCGCCTGCTGCACCCATGGTACGCCAGCAAAGTTCCTTGATTATTACGCCAGAATGAGAGTATAGTTCCTAACCATATTGGCCTAGAAAATCGCAACTTTTCATTTTCCGTCGGTATTAGTACACTAGTACACGAAGAAGAGTCAAATTTTAAATAGGAAAAATATCGAAACTCTTTGGTCATTTTTGAGCGAGATGAGCGAGATGAGATCTTACACTCTCACGAGTGCACATAAATGGATTCGCATGTGCACTTTGTACTTTCTGCAAAATGTGCTTGAGTGCAATACTGAGATTACTGTAACCCTGGACACCACATTCAGCATGATCATCTCGGTTTTGTTTTTTAAATGCACACTTAAAATTTTACAAGTGCTCATGCCAACAACAATCTTAGAAGCACTCAGGCAAACAACAGGATGAAGATACAAAGGCAAAACCAATTACACAGCAAATGTGAATACAGGGTCTAATGGGCTGCATTTCAGGAAAAGTAAATTGTTGACCACAGTTGGCAGGCTCTTGGGAGCACACAATCGCAGATGACAGTATACACTGCAACAAAAACCAAGCAGGAGCAGCAGGCGGTCAAAAAGTGGAGCGTAAGGACAGAACCCAGTTAAACACCTGCTGTTTCTTCCGAATTAGGCCAAACTTATTCATGTTGAGAAACTGGATTAGTAAAACTTATTTATCTGAAACATATTTATCTGAAGCCAAAAGGCAATTCTTTAATGTATAATCAAAACAGCTTTAATCTTTTAGATTGTTCAAGAATGTTCAATGCTCATTGTATGCATGTGCACATGTGTTTGAGGGAATGAAGCAATCAGCTGAGGCCGCTGGGACAGCTCCATTGGGATTTAACAGGTCACACTTCACTTATTACCCTCTATTTACATCCATGAATTGCTGTAACCCTTTCTTTTCCATAGTGCCATCATATCTGACAATAACACATTATGTGCATTCAAAGGAAAAGCGTTAAAGGGGCCATATTTCAATAATTGTATATTTTCCAATAATAATATGTCATGTTTTTTTTTCATCAAATTTTCAAAAAATTCCAATATAAGTAGTTGAAATACAGCTAAAATCAAATCAAATATAAATATTACAGGATACACTTGAATGAAAATTAGTTTAAAAAATTCAACTTACAATTTAATTAGAAACTGAAATAAGTTAGTAGGTTGAAATACTAACTGTTTAAGTTGAAATATTAAGCTTACTAAATCTAAAACAGAAATTAAAAACATATTAATGTTAAGAAATATTTTATAAAAATAACACTAATTACAAAAACAGAAAAAATGACTAAAACCTGAACTAAAATTAAAATTGTAAGTATAAAAATTACACCTAATTAAACCACCTCGTCAACCACCTAAAACACCCTAGTAACCTCATATCAACAACCCACATCATAATATTGTGGTGGTGAAAATTTCTGTGAAAATTAGAAATGTTGCCTTGGCAACTAAATGAAATGCAAAGAGAAATTAACAGAAAAGAAAAGTTGGTAACACTTTAGAATAGGGAATACTTATTCACTATTAACTACGACTTTTCCCTCAATAAATTCCTAATTTGCTGCGTATTAATAGTTAGTAAGGTAGTTGTTATTTCTAGGCATTGGGTAGGATTAGGGATGTAGAATAAGGTCATGCAGAATAAGGCATTAATATGTGCTTAATTCGTACTAATAACTGGCTAATATTCTAGTAATATGCATGCTTAATAAGCAACTACTTAAGAGACCCTAAAATAAAGTGTTACCGAAAAGTTTAAGTACTAAAATTACTAAAATTTAAATCTATATAGAAATATAAAAAAAATTACAATCATAAAAATTACAACAGCACATAGCAAAGTTACTATAAAATAAAAACTGAAAATATGAAAATAAAAGCTAAAATAAAAGCCTAACAGTGTGTGTGTTTGTTGAATTTCTGTCGCTAATAAATTCATTTACCCATTAAACTGCAATTTAATACCAGTACGAATATCAATATGATATAATAGAAGAATAATGTACTCATATGAATTGCATATGACAAATGTTGAATTTTTCTGAAATAATTTGTATTATTTATACAGGTGCTGTGTAATATCATTGCGCCTGCTGCACCCATGGTACGGCAGCAAAGTTCCTTGATTATTATGCTGGAATGAGAGTATAGTTCCTAGCCATATCGGCCTAGAAAATCGCAACTTTTCATTTTCCGTCGGTCTTAGTACACGATGTAACTACAGAAGAGTCAAATTTTAAATAGGAAAAATATCGAAACTCTTTGGTCATTTTTGAGCGAGATGCTAATGGTCTAATCAGATTCAATGATCTATGCTAAGCTGCAGCTTAAAAGTGCTACCGCCAGACCCGGAGATCGGCTGAATGGATTCAAAAACGGTAAAACTCAACTGTTTAACTCTAGGGGAGTTGGAAAATGAGACTATTTTCAAAAATAGTGGAGTGTTCTTTTAAAAAAAAAAGTAAACTGTCCATCACAACTAAAGCATCAATACCAGTTATGAACACATTATACTTATGACCACACACCGTCTGTGTGCATGTGTGAAATGTGTACCCAGGAATGTGTAAGATTACTTTAATCTTTTGTCTCAGCCACTGCGTAAATCAATGGGGTTCTAGCAGTTTTGAAGCTGTTGGCAGTGATTACAGGCATGCCTGGCTGGAGAGGTATGTTGACATTGGTTGGGATTAGGGAATATTGGGCCTCTATGGTTTCCTGCCCTTTCATCACCGCCACCATCAAGCCCAGCTCCTGCGTCACATCCACGCATGACTGACGGCCGCTTGTCCGGATGACCTGCCTTGCACCTTAGATCTGACAGCGACTGATTTTACCCTTAGAAAGAGGGAGAAGGCAGGGCCTGGAGTAGCGCCCAAAAGAGCCTGAGAACCGAGAAGCTTTTTGGCCAGGGTGGCCCGTGGGATTTGCGGAGGCGTGTCCGATTAACTCACATTATCAACCCACACACAGACGGAGAGAGATCTAACTAACAGAGTTGAAGCAAAGTACAACTCTCAAAATAGATTTGATGTCTAATCTGTCGTTCCAAATATGGCTCAAAGACAGATGAAAACATTCATTTCAGAAGGACTGTAGGTGTTTCCAAATGTTTGTCTTCTCATAACAGTTCAGAATCATCTAGATTCCAGACTGGCACCAAAAAGCTCATTTGTCACGTAAAGGTGCTAAATTGGGTTATGGCAATAGGAAAGGCCAGCAGGAGTGGCTAATATCAACTTGATTACATCAAGGCAGCACAAACCTAATATGACTTGGTGACAGACACATAGCTTGTCAACTCCAATCATTGCACCGGTCAGGAATCCATCAAGTTTACAGCTAATTAGGTGTGCTCAAATTAAGCAAAGCAAAATGTTTCTTTTTACAGAGCTGTGCAAACTAGGGCTGCACGATACTGGAAAAAACTCACATTGCGATATTTTATTTTTCTGCGATATATATTGCGATATGAAAAAAAAAAATCACATGACTTGAATAGTTTATTTGGGGAAAAAAAAATAAATGATTGGGGTGATTTTGTAGGCGAGTAAATCAGCATAGGAAATAAACAAATTACAAGCATAGATAAATATAACAGAACAAACATACAAATGAAATAAGCAGTGCTTTATATTTTTATAGGTAAGTCTAACAGTATTCAGGTACAGAAATTGAATAATCAAATGTAAAATAACACTGCATAGTCTTCATTGTATAAATTAAATCTAATAAATCTGTGTTAAAGCTACAAAAGTGATTTGTCTTTGTGTTTTGTTGTTTGATTAACGTTCATAACACAGAAAGCCTCAGGAACATTAAACTGCTGTAAACCAATATACTGTTACACATCCATTTTCTTTCTCAAGTGTTTCCCTTCACCTAAGCCATAAGACTCTGTGTTTACAAGGATACTTGCAGAGCACAGTATTTCAAGCACAAATATGCGCGGAAGTGAACGGAATTCGGTGTTCACGTGCATCTGCGTGGCTCTCACCGTGTCTACACCGGACGCGAGCGGCGCAACAAAATGAATGAACCCATTATAATCAGTGATGCTGTCTGTCTACACTGGGTGCGGCGCGGCACGACAAATCCCAGATAGTAAACTGATGCCGTGGTCTCTTTATGACGTATAGACACAAAGTTCAAATTATTGGCAACGGTCGCTTTGTCACATCCAGTGTAGACAGACTTTGGGGCCGTTCACATGTCGCGCCTAAAAACGAGGGGGAAAACGCCAGTCGCGCCGCTTTCTCCTTTCCAAAGCGCTCGGGAGCTTGCTTTCGTAGCGTCTGCCGTTGCTAAGCAACCGTGACCTGCGCTTTCCACGACGACGCGGAAGTTTCAACAAAGGATAAATGGATTTCCAGCACTGAAAATCGCGT
>NW_015539852.1:1444416-1457135 GCF_001515605.1 Sinocyclocheilus anshuiensis
AACAAAGATACAAATGAAATAAGCAGTGCTTTATATTTTTCAGGTAAGTCTAACAGTATTCAGGTACAGAAACTGAATAATCAAATGTAAAATAAAACTGCATAGTCTTCACTGTATAAATCAAATCTAATAAATCTGTGTTAAAGCAACAAAAGTGATTTTTCTTTGTGTCTTGTTGTTTGATTAACATTCATAACACAGAAAGCCTCAGGAACATTAAACTGCTGTAAACCAATATACTGTTACACATCCATTTTCTTTCTCAAGTGTTTCCCTTCACCTAAGCCATAAGACTCTGTGTTTACAAGGATACTTGCAGAGCACAGTATTTCAGGCACAAATAAATGCAGAAGTGAACAGAAATCAGCGTTCACGTGCATCTGCGTGGCTCTCACCGTGTCTACACCGGACGCGAGCGGCGCAACAAAATGAATGAACCCATTATAATCAGTGATGCTGTCTGTCTACACTGGGTGCGGCGCGGCACGACAAATCCCAGATAGTAAACTGATGCCGTGGTCTCTTTATGACGTATAGACACAAAGTTCAAATTATTGGCAACGGTCGCTTTGTCACATCCAGTGTAGACAGACTTTGGGGCCGTTCACATGTCGCGCCTAAAAACACGTGGAAAACGCCAGCCGCGCCGCTTTCTCCTTCTTTCCAAAGCGCTCGGGAGCTTGCGTGACCTGCGCTCTCCTCGACACTCTGAAGTTTCAACAAAGGATAAATGGATTTCCAGCACTGAAAATCCCTTGCAGTAGCTCTGCTACTAAATGTATTTAAAATGGGTATCTCTGTACAGCTGGTGTTTACAAGGATACTTGCAGAGCACAGTATTTCAGGCACAAATAAATGCAGAAGTGAACAGAAATCAGCGTTCACGTGCATCTGCGTGGCTCTCACCGTGTCTACACCGGACGCGAGCGGCGCAACAAAATGAATGAACCCATTATAATCAGTGATGCTGTCTGTCTACACTGGGTGCGGCGCGGCACGACAAATCCCAGATAGTAAACTGATGCCGTGGTCTCTTTATGACGTATAGACACAAAGTTCAAATTATTGGCAACGGTCGCTTTGTCACATCCAGTGTAGACAGACTTTGGGGCCGTTCACATGTCGCGCCTAAAAACACGTGGGAAAACGCCAGTCGCGCCGCTTTCTCCTTCTTTCCAAAGAGCTCGGGTCGGGAGCTTGTGCTTTCGTGGCGTCTGCCGTTGCCAAGCAACCGTGACCTGCGCTCTCCACGACGACGCAGAAGTTTCAACAATGGATAAATGGATTTCCAGCACTGAAAATCGCGTGCAGTAGCTCTGCTACTAAATGTATTTAAAATGGGTATCTCTGTACAGCTGTCGCGTCCGTTGTAGACATCGTGTCTGTGTGTGAGCAAAGAAAACAATCAGTATAAATATAATGATCAGTAGCCTATACTAAACATCGCACATCTTGCGATGTGACTATCGCGGATGCGCACATCGCGATATCGATGCTGAAACGATATATCGTGCAGCCCTAGTGCAAACCTTTAGGGTAAGAGAGAGAGAGTGATTGGGAAAGAGTACATTTCTCTATAAACTCTCATTAAGATTTCATCTACAAGATTGCTATTGAGCGTTACATCACCTACAGAGAAAACGATGCATTAGAATCAGTAAGTTAAAAGTAACAGTCCTTCTTCCAGTGGCTCAGTATATGACTAAATGCGTTCATACCTGTAAACCATAAACTCATACTTGTAAACCACACGGTTACCACTCTGCACAGCGCCTATGAGTGAAGTTTGGAGGAGCATACTGATGAAATAAAAGCCCAGGCAAGCTTATGGGAAAAAGAAGGAGAGCACTCACATGGCCTTGCTCTGATTGACCATTAAAGCCTTTGATGGATGAGGCTGTCACAAGGATAACAATTAAATCCAACATGAGACAAAGCTGTTCTGACAGGCCAGTCTAACAGAGCAAGCCATACCCCTCCATTAAACTCCACATCATCTCTGCCTCAAACACACACACAAACAGTGAAGGCTATATAATAATGGCTTTGTATCTCTGTTTCAAAGAGCTCTGCTATACATATAAAAATGCCCCAGAACTCCTCCTCTTTTAAATAATAGGATAGGATCTATTCTATTAAGCAGACAGATAATGTTTTAGTTTACATTAAGTTTAAGTGGTTCCCAACTCTTCAGAGAAGTTAAAATAGTCTGAAAAATGTACCTATCCCATGTATGTCTCAATGTTTCATAAGGACATAAGGTCTGAGCTGATAAAAAGGACACACTTAAAAAAAATCTAGTTCAAAATGCTAGCTTGTGGTTTCACAGAGTTTTGAAAAACATTTATAATTTTTTCACTAAAGCACTTTTATTTCACCCTGAATATAATGTACATTTTAATCAACATTTGAAAAAATTTAAACATGCTTTATATATATTTTTTAAATAATTTAAATAATAATGAATTCTTTTTTTATACATTTACTTTTTTATCATGCATTTTGAGTTACAAATGTCAAGTTTCATTAGGGTTAGTCTATTTGTCCTACAGTACAACCAACAAGCCTTTTCATAAAAAATATCCAAAACAACAACAACTTGATATACAGATGAGGGTCTAAATGGGTCCTTTCTAGTTCATGGTTTTCTTGTCACATGACAACAAAATGGCTTCCTGACCGTTTGTTATGCCACAAAGTTTTTCAAATATTAATAGGCCTACTTAAAAAACTGCTTCGCACCTTAAAAAAGGAAGAATAATCAAAAACATGATTATGTCAAATTACTTATAGATAACAAGACCACTCTCTTAACGAATTTCTGCCTTTTAAAGATACTTTTTCTTTTCTTTCTTTTTTTGTTTTTCTTGTTTTTTTTCTTTGTTTTGTTTTTACAATATTCAGACAGTTACACCACTTAGACAAGTTTGAATTGTCTTAAAGCCACATAAATTCATTAATTAAATATTAAAAGCATGGTCATTATTCAAAAGCTATTCAAGTATCTTTGTACGAATTGAATTGGACTGACAAAAAGTATCCAGTAACATGAAAAAATGTATGACTTAAATTACAATAAGGAAAATTAGTTATAAGCGAAAATAAAAATCCATACAATTAAACGCGATTATACACAGATAGCATATTGCTCCTTATGGTAGTTTGTAAATGCAAGGCAGTATAAACCAAATGTAGGCTACATGCCGGGTTTAACAGACAAAAAAACTCAAGAGGACAGATTTACAAGAGTAGCCTATCTAATGAAATCAGTTCAAATAAACTTACCTGCCGCTCGTTTGGGCGCCTGCTGTTTTCTCCTCGGCATTCTTGCACTCAGATTGTGTGTCTATAAACGCAACCTGAAATGATATTCAACAATATATGCTCCCAACCATACGTGTCACCATTTAACAACAGCACGGCGCAGTCACAAAAGCTACGACACTTCGCATTAGGCATAGGAGAAAGCCAGGTGCTCCGTGTTCAGCGTTAGTCTTTGTTTAAAGCCCGTCTGCCGGAGTGACGAGGAAAACTGCGCGGCAGGACAGTAACGCCTAGCCGCTCGCTACGAGTTCGTCACGTCACTCAAAAGTCCGCGGCAACTGATTCTTCCGCGCGCAGAAAGTAAGGGGGCGTTCACACATCTGTAGTTGTTCAAAACAGCAAGATACAACGCAACGGAATGGCACTGAACGCGAGGGTTTTAAAGTCGAAATTAGAGAAGTTAATACAAGTTACACGCTGTTTAACGCTGATGGCGCAAGACGGTGAAACATAAGAGAGACGCGACGCAGCGATCAAAGTGTGGATTGACAAAAAATTCAATAATAGCAGACGAAACGCATTCTGTGCGCCTATCGGTCACTCCCACTAGTCCCACGGCACATATAATGCCCAAAATCCAGTCTAGGTAGGCTGCTCATACGGTTTTGAGCCACTGCCAATATATCACTTAAGAGCGCATTGGAAGGAAGAATGTAACTTAACCCTTTAATGGACACACCCAGAAAAAAACAATGGAGTTTTTTGGGACAATAATAACAACCTTTAAAGGGGTCATATGATGTTGCTAAAAAAATAACATTATTTTGTGTATTTGGTGTAATGAAATGTGTTTATGCGGTTTAAGGTTCAAAAAACACATTATTTTCCACATACTGTACATTATTGTTTCTCCTCTATGCCCCGCCTTTCTGAAACTCGTCGATCTTTACAAAGCTCATCATTCTGAAAAGCGAGGTGTGCTTTGATTGGCCAGCTATCTAGTGCGTTGTGATTGGCCGAATTCCTCAAGCTTGTGACGGAAATGTTACGCCCCTTACCATACTGTAATGCCGTGTCCCAGCGCTGTCCTCTTTTGGAAGACCAAACGAAGTAGTTTCGCTTTCACGAAACACACAGCGTCTCCACAATATGGCGGCGGCAACAATACTACAGCGAGAATCAAAGTTACGTCGGTCTTATCTATTCATGAACAGCTTGTAACACTCCAAAGAGAAAGGAAAACTTGAAATCGCATCATATGACCCCTTTAAGCATATGTCAAATGGTTGATATGTCAATTAATGGTTCATTTTTTATTATTATGCGTTGACTTTAATAATTTTCATCAAAATAAGACTTTCCTTTTTTATCATCATTAGCCTACACTATGAATAAAAACTGTTACTCACGATTTCAAACCACTGTAATCAAAAAATATGTATGAGACTGATGTGTAAATAAGACATTCTTAAAAAATATATATCACTATTACTGATTTGAAAATGCACTTTGCACTAAATGCACAATGCACTACAACCTCATGCTTTTGCTATGTAGTTAAGGAAACCCTCTGAAACTAAATTATATCAAAATGCTTTCCTTTTAAAAAAATCACAAAAAATGATTCCACATTACCCCATATGCTAACATCTTGATGCTTGTGAAAACAGTAACCTATATTCTTCAAGGCTGCACTGAAAACTATAGTCAATCTGTGCTTTACAGAGCTAGAGATACAACATTTTTCAATTGGATTTCATAACTCTCTTAACACTTTATAAAAGTGGTTAAAGGGTTAATTAACCTTTCCTGATTACACTATCGGTTGTAAATGAACTAATTTTCTCCCTTTCTCAATTCCTAAAAGATCATGTAAAAAATTCTTTATTCAATACTAATTGCAAACAGTAATGTATCTGTGATGTTCATTCAGATATTTATAAATGTCACAAAACTGATTTATATTATCAGGTGTCTATTTAAATGTACATTCACTGACCTATAATAGCATTTAGGACTAACATTTAGGACTTGAAAGTTATTATAAAGTGTTTAAGAAAATTGTGATTGAGATTTTGTGTATAAGGTTAAATACTACTACTACTACTATACTAAATATTACTATATTCATACTTTCGTAAGAGTGATATATAATTATCTGTATTATTCCATATGTAATAGATTTCTTTCTTTCAATGTTTTTAGAAAAAAATGAAAAGACAAATCTGAATCATTACTGCCTTTTGAATATTTTAACGTGTTAAACAGTAACAGACTTGTTTGCAGAAATCAAACAATGAGCAACAAAATAGCATTTGCTACAGGAATTAAAAAATGATGTTTCTTTCTCAATGTTTTGCTATTCTAAGCCACTTAATGACAAATTCTACTAAAAACTAATATAAGAAATATGTTGTGCATGTCTCTGTTGTATTTCCTGCAAACAGTCTCTTGAGTAATCAAAACTGCATGGCCAAAACAAGCTTGCCCTGAGGACCTTCTTTTACAAATCAGCACTGTCTGAGGATGTCCTTTTAAGTACTGTAAAGTCATTCAGATGTGGGGTCAGAGTTCTGACCGTGCCATTAAAACGCAGGCAGAGACATAGTGCTCTCATTTAACTGCTCGGCTGCATCATATATCATCCCACTGCCACAGAGCTGCATTAGAGAGGATCTTTGATTTTTACTTTTAGAGCAACATAAATCAAATGCAAGGCAAGGTCTGCCAGTGACATCCTTGTATTGGTCCTCACTGAATGGGATGGAGAGGGTTTGTTGATTGAGGTCAGGAGCAAACGGATATGTTGTACTAAACACAACACAGTTGCAAACGAGCAAAAGAAAATAGTGTATAATCAATCGAAATCGGTTTGTTTTTATGAAATGTAATGGTGTTTGTGCATTTTAAAAGCAGCAAATGTTACTTCATTGCTCATTGTTTGATTTCTGGAAATACGTCTTTTACAGTACTTTAAGTTTATTCTGTTTAGCACTTTAAAATACTCAAAAGGCTGCAACTAGTCAAATATGTGTTCTCGTTTTTGTGCTTGTGCACGATGTCAGGGCAAACATTAAGGAAGCAACTGTCTCATTACCCAGACCGCTTTGGTCTTCCCCACTTCAGAGCAATCTTGTCAAGCAGCATCTGAAACTAGAAGGGACATCTGCCAGCAGGACACCCACCCTCCCTACAGCTCACAGGAGGGTGTATTTGAGCCACATGTCCATCAGTCCTGTTGTGAAGATTTCATTTTATCTCCTCCTGCCCGCTTTTCCGCCAATGTTTTGAGAGGTGCTGTCCTCCACTTTGATCTATGATGAACAGATTACCTTTTTCCCAAGTCAGATGTCTGACTCTGTAACATCATGTTCTAACAGTGTGTCAAAACAGCATGGCTCACCTTCTCCAACTCCGGTTATTTGTCTCGGATAGACTCACAAATCTGTTTTGAAGAGATCTATGGTGAGGTGAATGCATTGGGAATGGCAGCACCTGGGTGTATTATAAATGTTAAAAAACAGAGAGAAAGCGATGATGTTGATTAAAACTAACTGGAGAAAGTATCTGCAAATACTGCTTTTAGCAATTCATTCTGACTCGGTATTGATCAGGCAGAGAGATTACAAGCCTTTCCTCAAGGAAGTGTTGATCACTCCTTCATCAATGACACAATCAGGATGTTTATTTTTAACCCTGCAATAATTCAGTGTAATTGCAGTAGGCTGTAAAATGAAATAAGTATTGCCTCCAATACAACAACCTGCATTTCATTAGGAACATAATTGTGTGGCCAATTTATGCAACAGGGAAGACTTGGCTAGTTGTCACAAAGATTCTATCTTAGTTGGTTTCATAAGACCTAGTTCATAAATCCCTTCCCTGCATTTGAATAATATTTGGGTAATTCTATACTAAATAAAATATTTTTGCTATAGCTGATGCCAGGTAAAAAAAATAAACATGATAAAATCACACTAGCCAACATTAAAAAAAAAAACAGATTAACTCTACCATGATTGTAGATTTTATCCAACAAGTTATATTGCACATATTAGGGCAAGTTGTCACGTGTATTCAATTGTTTTGTACGTTATATGTTGTTATGGTCTTTTTTAATCGTTTTAATGTATATATTTTGCTGAAACCTCATTAAATGCCCAACAATTAGATAATTGGCCAGTTCTCATTTTGACAAAAAAGCGCCCATCCTTAATAAAAAGTGTCTCACACGGCGCCGGGGGGTGAATAAAGTTCTCCTGTAGCGAATCGATGCGTTTTTGTAAGAAAAATAACCATGTTCAAAACGCAATAATCAATTTAATCTAGCTTGCACTCACTGTTGTACACGGAAGCAGCTCCGGGCGGATGGCATATGCGGATGCGCAACGCCGACCTCATACGTCATCCGCCCGGAGCTGCTTCCGTGTACAACTGTTGGCACAAGCTCGATTAAAGTGATTATTGCGTTTTGATTATGGTTATTTTTCTAACAAAAACGCATCGATTCGCTACAGGGGGACTTTATTCACCCCCCGGAGCTGTGTGAGACACTTTTTATTAAGGATGGGCGCTTTTTATTTCACTTCTTTTGGACTGATGCACAGCAACACCCGCTGAGTGGCATTAAACGGCTTGAAAGATCAAAGACAATTTTTTATATAACTCCGACTGGATTCATCTGAAAGAAGGAAGTCATATACACCTAGGATGACTTGGGGATGAGTAATTTATGGGCTAATTTTCATTTTTGGGTGAACTAAACCTTTAAACATGGTTTGGAACGGTACAGATACAAAGCGTTCTCGGCCTGTATTTCTCAGCATGGTTAGCTAGAGCAAACCATGCTAGTAGATAAATACTGTAACGTCGACCAGAGTGTTTTAGAATTTGCCCAGATGTCAGGAATAAATGAAGGAAAAGAATACTCGTAGATGATAGAGTTGGTGACCCCATACGTCTTTATACGTAGCTTCAAAGGATCCTCGCACTCTCCGCATACATGGAAGAGAGTGGGGAGAAAAATACAAGACACACTTTGGCAGAATTACAAATAAAAATAATAAAAGAATCAGGGTGCTTTCTGGAGCAGAGGATAGTAGAACAGTCCGCTATATCACCAGTGCAAACTTTACACAGACACACCCACCTAGACAACGCATGACATCACAGGAGGTGTCTTAAAGGTACATAACAAATTAGGTGGCTGTTACAATACGTCTCAATAAAAATAGTCTGTAGCTAGTCGGGGAACTTTTACTTTTTTATAAGATGTTATTATCCAACATAGCGTGCTCCCTCCAATGTTTACCTATAGTATCACGCCGTCACAAACTCGTGGGTCACTGAGTTTACGTGCATTCTCATTCTAGCACCACATTAGGAAAAGCCCACTGACCTGGATCGACACGGAATGGCACAGTTTCCCAACGAGAACTGTTCTACCAAATGTTTGAATAACTTTTTTGTCTTTTTTAGGCAATAACAATGAAAATGTTCTTTTGGACCTTTTTGGAAGCCAATAATTTAAGGTCCGTTCACAACAATAACTATTAGCATTAACACAATAACTGTTCTGTGTATTATAAGCGGCACTGCAGTTTTGTCTGATGCTTTAAAAGATGGATGCTGACAGATTGTCAATGTTTTGTAATGTTGACTGTCTGTGCTATAAATTTGTAAGATTTTCGAAACTATATAGTTTTCGTTCAATATTCACTAAATATTCAGCATGAAATATTCAATATAACTGTGACTACTTGCCCCAGCCTCCACTATTAAAAGACATTTCATTTATGCAGTTATCACTGAGAAATGTTTCATTAATATGACCACACCACATTCACATTTCCACTAATCCAACTTCCTCTCCAGGATGACAGCTGAGGCACAGTCATAGGCCACTCAGAATAGATAATTAAGTCTTGATCTTAAAATATAAATGTACAGATGGGGCTTATGGCAAAAATGGGAATTTTTCACCTTTAACCACCATTAGTTTGACAGTGACGCAGTTTCCCCTCAGCGCGAGAATACAGTGGGCCGAGTTCAGTCAGGTGAGAGGTGACAGGGCCGTATGGTGGATCTCCTGCCAGTGACAGGCTGTCATTTGGAGATGTGTGCCATGTGGCTGTCTCTCAGCCTGTCTTTGAGCTGGAAGATGACCCCTCCTGCTCACTGGGGCTTCACCAGCCATGCCATTCCTGTCTCTCAGCTTACACGTCTGACAGGAGACATGACGTCCGAGACACTTCGACTCCATCTTCAGGTAGGCCTGTCCTGCGTTTTCTGTGATAGTTCAGGGAGGGGGAGTAAATGAGAGAAAGTGTATGTGTGTCTCATTCTTCCTGTAACTAAAAGAGCTATGGCATTATGCTTTAGAAATTTGCATACTGAAATGTATTGTGTTGTCTTTCAAACCAGTCTGAAGATTGAGTGAAGGCTCAAGGTTGAGTGTTTTGATTGAGGTGAAAGGTGTACTTATTAAGATTTGGAGGATATTTTTACCAAAAATCCATCATCGGTGACATAAATGCATTTTTGCAATTAAGTGTCCTTGCTGATGGAGTAATTTAACTTGATTTGTGGCTATTGGACAGGACAAAATGTGTATAAATTCTTCAATAACAAACAAATACATCACAAACATAATTATCTCACACACTGTTTAGTAAATCCTAAAAAAAACATATTCAAGGACATGCATGCACCTCATATTATATGATTATGTGTAATGTACACAAGCATACATTAGATACTTGTGCATTGGGTCTGTCAGTATAATATAACATAATAAAGGACAGGAAAGGTTCAAGTTACCATTTACTGTGCATCTTCAAATAATACCCATCTCAAACTCAATCTACCTGCCCAGCTCTTGAGAACTTTCTGAGAGCTTTCTGACCTGCTGCACAGTCACAGTCTGCTATGACAGCTGCACATCCTCAGACCGGAAAGCCCTTCAGCGGGTAGTCAAAACTGCCCAGCGCGTCACTGAACTCGGCTACTGGCCACCGAAGACCTGAACAACTATCGCTGCCAGCAAAGAGCTCTCCAGATCATCAGGGATTCCATCCACCGCAGCTACAGTCTGTTTTCTTCCCTGCCATCTAGAAGCCACATAGACACATACAAACACGGACCACAAGGCTAAAGAACATTTTCATCCCTTGAGGTGTTGCATAAGCTAAACTCTGATCTCTCTTTCACTGTCATCTAATTTAGTCTAACAAATCCTCAAACCCAATACCAAACCACAAAATACTGATGCTTAATTTTACTATTAATATATATATATATACACACCCACACACACACACACAATACTGCATATTGATAAATCTTCATCCCACTTTTTAACTTTAGTTGAAAGTTAAAAGGAACAACAAGTTTTTGTTGCAAAAAAAAATATTGCTAAATGCTTCTGAAATTGGATGAATCATTTTAGAGACAAACATGGATCCGTTTTGCTTTGCATATGGCCCTAGAGCAACAGCAATGAAAAAACAGAGGAAGTGCTCTTCGTTAGATATAATCTGTCTCTCAAATTAAGTGCTTTTTAAACTATGTTCTATCTAGACTATATTCATTGACGAGAGACACAAACGCAAATGGGTTAAGAAAGATAATGAGAAACAGGAAAATAAGATCGTATATATATATATATATATATATATATATATATGATGAATTAAACATTAATGAGACAAATTATTAATCATCATGAACAAAATTAATGCAGAGTGAGACAGTCAAACAGGAGGTGTCTTTAGGTGTCTTTTTTTAAAGATGTAAGCACATTGTCCTCCCCTGCTGCAATATCAGAGTAGCTGGACATATTTGCATGCTCAGCGCTGTGTGTCTGCAGTAATTCATCATTGGTCTCTGAGGTATTGAAAGCATCAGTATCCGTCAGCAAGCTTATGTCAATGGCTGTGTTTTTAAAAGAACAAAATAATTATTTCTCATCAGTAGAGCACTTATTTTTAAATAGCCTGTGTTATGTGTCTCCAAAAATATCCCCAACTGCAATGGGAAAAAAAGCCATACCTAATGGCCTGTAAGATCACAATATTGACAAAATAATTAGAAAAATTATCAATGGCCAAACTGCGAAACCGTGGAATGAGATTGTAGACTATGTCCAGTGTAGCATAAAAATGCTACAACAGATCAGCTCTAAACCCCTATTATTAATCAAAGATTTATAGAAATAAATACATTGATGCCAATGTCCAATTGGTGTATTACATACACTGCTTACTTACACTATAAACATGACAACAGAAAAAACATATATGATCTAAAACCCTATAATAATCAATTATAAATATAAACATATTATTACACTAATATTCTAAGATCTAAAATGCATGTTTTAATAAGATTGTATATAAACGACAAATATATCTGCTCTAAAATCTTTTTAAAAAATCACTGAATTCATATAGGCTACTGGCACAATGACACTGTAATGACCCTGATTTTAATGGTAAAAGACTGTTAAAATACTACAGTAAAAACCTGTTAATTGGTTAACGGTAAGTTCCCGTACTGTACAGTACAGTAAAAAACTGTATTGGACATTACGTGTAATTTTACGGTATATACAATTTTTAGAAATGAAAAAGAACGTATAATTTACAGTGAATAACCGCAAATTGACATTCCCAGAACTGCCTGCGCTACATTTCACATTTGATGTTTTTTCATTGAAATAACTGTTTCTTCTTAGTTTTTCTCATCAGTTGTGTACATTAGGGTTGTATGTTACATCTAATGTCGTTAAATTAATGTTTATTGCATTATTTCAGTTTCATGTGTGTTACCATGATGACCTTGGTTTGTCATGTGACACTTTTGGTGGTTATCAGTGTATTACAGAGGTACAAAACAGATTTTAGTACTTCAAGGTTGGTATATTAACATTTTACCAGTTAATAATTGTAAAAAATGACAATTTTTAAATGTAAATTTAAGTTAAATCCATAAAACCTAAAATGTCGCTACCATATATTTTACGGTAAAAATTTTGGCAACCACAGCTGCTATTTTTTTCCATACATTTTACGGATTTTTTTTTTTTTTTACAGTGTATGTAGGTACTGATATGACAACAAATGTTATGCCAGCTCTAAACCTATAAAACCAAATATAAACACATGTATAAAAACATTCTTGAGGTTCGTCAAGTTAGTCGCAGCTGCATCTTTTGGCGCCAAAAGAGCAGTTAGCTAACCTTCAACTTTTGTTTTCGACAAAAGACTATTTTTTTGCCATACATTTGTAATGTACAAATCAATAATAACATAACTAAAAGGATAATACTTCTATTTTGCTGATGAAGATTAATTTCCCTGATATAGACAGCGAGCCAGCGATTTTCGCTATAGTCATTCTTGAGAAGTGGGACAAAACAGGGTGCAAAATTGAAAAAATAAAACCTTGTACTCAGA